>NW_028132599.1:0-59000 GCF_964374135.1 Grampus griseus | reverse complement strand
TAGGAAGCATTTCTGGTGTCTTAGGACAAACAGGTCTGCACTGGGATCCAAGATGTACACGATGGACCGCCCGTCGCTTCTAGGAGCTGAGAGAAGTGTTCGGCTGAGGACAACCATATGACGAAAGAAGGGCAGTAAAGATATTCTTTTGCTAAACATCTAGCATGTGGTAAGTGAAACAACTCAAGTATCTCCCTTCTAAGGCACCTTGGGAGTACAAACTAGAGAGAGACACAGCAGGGTGAATGCTCTGTGTGGTCCCTCTTGAAAGTAAGGCTACGAGTGAAACTTTGTTTTCCTCACCGGCATTTACAGAGCCGCAGGCTCAATTCTCCCCAAGAAACACTGTTGCTGCACAGCTTCTCTTCGTAACACAATTGCCATCGTGATGATGTGAGTTTCTAGGCAAGAAACTTGGAGGTTGCCATCCCTTGGTAGGTGGTCATCCTTCAGTAGTCTTCAGGGAATGGGCCCACCACATGGGGCCTCTAGCCTCAAGCTAACGTCCAGGTGTTCTCATGACAGACGTAGGGAAGCAACAGATTGCATAGAGCCTTAGTCCCCGTGGTGTGTGAACTCTAGGAAGCATATCAGCTCTCTTTTGGACTCACTTGTCAGTGGTAGCTTCCGAAACGTACTGAGAAAGGACTGCCTGTGTCTTCATGGAGCCTTGAGCCATCTACCGTCGGGAACGGCTAGATGCCGACTGATGGGCAGTGAAGGGCTTCGTTGTTTAGACACCTGGATTGCGATAGCTTGAAAGCAACCCAGTTATCAACGTTCCATGCCTTCCTTCATGCAAAGGGTGTCTGCGCTCTGGAGGAACCGTGAGCTGCAGTAGAAAATACAATTAGCCTACCACTTGTCCTGGGAGCTGTTCCACGTCGTCCGTCTACCTCAAGCGGCCACTACACTTTAAGTCCGGCTTCAAAACGTACAGGGTTTTCCCGAACTGGTAGATAGTCTAGAGAAGTACTGTCACCTAGGCCTAACTAAGCCCTCACCTTGATATCCTTACACCACAGTCAGGACTCCCAGCATGGCAATGGTTACTAGGGTCACGAGCCACTGTGTCCACGGGATGCACAAGAGAGAGTCCGATGCGACTTGTTAATATGCTGCTTTGTCCTGCTGGAAATTGAGGCTTCCTGGGAAAGTTGATTTTCCTCATTGCAAAGTAGAGAGTTTGCGGCCCCAGGATTACCTGGTAAACACTGTTGTTGCCCATCTTCTCTTTGCTGCACAGTCGTCTTTGGGAGGACTAGGTATCTTCCACGAAAGAACACTTGGCTTTCAATTCCTGCCACGTCCTCATCCCTCCAAAATTGTTCGTGTTACGCCCACAACCCTGGACGACTCGCCTAAGGCCAACGTTCTACTTCTCTCGTCACAGACATAGGCGGGCCGCAGGCTCACGGCAGCCTTTGTCAAAGCGGTGCTTTAAATCTAGGAAGCGTTTCTGGCGTCTTAGGACACGGGGGTCTGCACTAGGATCCAAGATGTAAACGACGGACTGCCCGTCCTTTCTGGGCCTTGTGAGCGAAGCTCAGTTGAGGGCAACTATAGGCCGAAAGAAGGGCTGTGAAGGGCGTCTTTGGTTCAAATGCTAGGATGCGGCACGTTGAAACGACTGTAGTATCTCCGTGCTATGCGCACCTTGGACGTGCCATGGAGAGACGGAAACAACAGGGTGAATGCTCTACGGTCCATTTTGAAACTAAGGCTTGAAGGGAAACTTTATTTTCCTCATTGGGATTTAGAGAGCTGCGGGCTCAGTTCTCCCTGGGAAACAGTGTTGTTGCACAGTTGCCTTTGTGATGACAAGTGAATTTCCTGGAAGGAAATTGGATGTTGCCGTTCCTCGGTAAGTGCTCTTACTTCGGTTGTCCTCAGGGAAGGGGAGAAGCACACGGGGCCTCTGGCCTTAAGCTACTGTTCAGGTTTTCTCATGAACGAGGTAGGCATGCAACAGACCCCATGCAGCCTTAGGCCCTGGGTTTCTTGATCCCTAGGAAGCATATCAGGTCTCTCTTGAGTCGCCGGTCTGCAATAGGATCCGAAACGGATAAAAGGGCCTCCTGTGTCTTCAGGGAGTTGTGAGCAATGCACCGCTGGCAGCAGCTAGATGCCGAGTCATGGGCAGTGAAGGGCTGCGTCAGAGCAACACCTAGGTTGGGATAGCTTAGAAACAGCCAGCTATCAGCGTTCTGTTCATTCCTTCATGCAAAACGTGTGTGCATTTCCGCCGAACCCAGAGCACACAAAACGTACAGTGTTTCGACCCCGCCTTCAGGGAACTCGCACGTGATGCAATTTACCCCAGGCGGCCACTGGACTTTCAGTGTAGCCTGAAAAATTTCGGGCTCTCCCTTGAAAGCCAGGTATTCTGGAGATACATTGTACAAACCGGCCTCAGTAACCCATGACTTGCTCATCCTTTCACCACAATCACGACCCCCTGTATCACAAAGTTTACTCACTAAAGGGTGTAGTTTGTCAGCTGAACGTCCAGTAGGGAGTCAGAAACTGCAGCATAAGGCGCTGTGCCCTCGACTTAGAAACTGAAGCGTGATGGGAAGTTTATTTACCACACTGGAATGACGACACGCGGCCTCAAGGTTAACTGATGAACAGTGTAGTGGCCTATCTTTTCTTCATTGCAGAATTGCCTTTGTGAGGACAAGTGATTTCCCCCCCCGCAACCCCGTGAGGCATACGTGGCCTTTCACTCCCTGCTAGGTGCTCATCCCTCAGCAATCGTCGGTGAGTAAGCCAAACATATAGGAGGACTGGTCCCAAGCTAAGGTACTGTTTTGTTCGTCACACAGAGAGGCATGCACCAGGTTCCAGGCAGCGTTTATCAAAGCGGTGCTTTAAGTGTAGGAAGCATTTCTGGTGTCTTGGGACAAACAGGTCTGCACTGGGATCCAAGATGTACACGATGGACCGCCCGTCGCTTCTAGGAGCTGAGAGAAGTGTTCGGCTGAGGACAACCATATGCCGAAAGAAGGGCAGTAAAGATCTTCTTTTGCTAAACATCTAGCATGTGGTAAGTGAAACAACTCAAGTATCTCCCTTCTAAGGCACCTTGGGAGTACAAACTAGAGAGAGACACAGCAGGGTGAATGCTCTGTGTGGTCCCTTTAGAAAGTAAGGCTGCGAGTGAAACTTTATTTTCCTCACCGGCATTTACAGAGCCGCAGGCTCAATTCTCCCCAAGAAACACTGTTGCTGCACAGCTTCTCTTCGTAACACAATTGCCATCGTGATGATGTGAGTTTCTAGGCAAGAAACTTGGAGGTTGCCATCCCTTGGTAGGTGGTCATCCTTCAGTAGTCTTCAGGGAATGGGCCCACCACATGGGGCCTCTAGCCTCAAGCTAACGTCCAGGTGTTCTCATGACAGACGTAGGGAAGCAACAGATTGCATAGAGCCTTAGTCCCCGTGGTGCGTGAACTCTAGGAAGCATATCAGCTCTCTTTTGGACTCACTTGTCAGCGCTAGGTTCCGAAACGTACTGAGAAAGGACTGCCTGTGTCTCCGTGGAGCCTTGAGCCATCTACCGTCGGGAACGGCTAGATGCCGACTGATGGGCAGTGAAGGGCTTCGTTGTTTAGACACCTGGATTGCGATAGCTTGAAAGCAACCCAGTTATCAACGTTCCATGCCTTCCTTCATGCAAAGGGTGTCTGCGCTCTGGAGGAACCGTGAGCTGCAGTAGAAAATATAATTAGCCTACCACTGCTCCTGGGAGCTGTTCCACGACGTCCATCTACCTCAAGCGGCCACTACACTTTAAGTCCGGCTTCAAAACGTACAGGGTTTTCCCGAACTGGTAGATAGTCTAGAGAAGTACTGTCACCTAGGCCTAACTAAGCCCTCACCTTGATATCCTTACACCACAGTCAGGACTCCCAGCATGGCAATGGTTACTAGGGTCACGAGCCACTGTGTCCACGGGATGCACAAGAGAGAGTCCGATGCGACTTGTTAATACGCTGCTTTGTCCTGCTGGAAATTGAGGCTTCCTGGGAAAGTTGATTTTCCTCATTGCAAAGTAGAGAGTTTGCGGCCCCAGGATTACCTGGTAAACACTGTTGTTGCCCATCTTCTCTTTGCTGCACAGTCGTCTTTGGGAGGACTAGTTATCTTCCACGAAAGAACACTTGGCTTTCAATTACTGCCACGTCCTCATCCCTCCAAAATTGTTCGTGTTACGCCCACAACCCTGGACGACTCGCCTCAGGCCAACGTTCTACTTCTCTCGTCACAGACATAGGCGGGCCGCAGGCTCACGGCAGCATTTGTCAAAGCAGTGCTTTAAATCTAGGAAGCGTTTCTGGCGTCTTAGGACACGGGGGTCTGCACTAGGATCCAAGATGTAAACGACGGACTGCCCGTCCTTTCTGGGCCTTGTGAGCGAAGCTCAGTTGAGGGCAACTATAGGCCGAAAGAAGGGCTGTGAAGGGCGTCTTTGGTTCAAATGCTAGGATGCGGCACGTTGAAACGACTGTAGTATCTCCGTGCTATGCGCACCTTGGACGTGCCATGGAGAGACGGAAACAACAGGGTGAATGCTCTGCGGTCCATTTTGAAACTAAGGCTTGAAGGGAAACTTTATTTTCCTCATTGGGATTTAGAGAGCTGCGGGCTCAGTTCTCCCTGGGAAACAGTGTTGTTGCACAGTTGCCTTTGTGATGACAAGTGAAGTTCCTGGAAGGAAATTGGATGTTGCCGTTCCTCGGTAAGTGCTCTTACTTCGGTTGTCCTCAGGGAAGGGGAGAACCACACGGGGCCTCTGGCCTTAAGCTACTGTTCAGGTTTTCTCATGAACGAGGTAGGCATGCAACAGACCCCATGCAGCCTTAGTCCCTGGGTTTCTTGAACCCTAGGAAGCATATCAGGTCTCTCTTGAGTCGCCGGTCTGCAATAGGATCCGAAACGGATAAAAGGGCCTCCTGTGTCTTCAGGGAGTTGTGAGCAATGCACCGCTGGCAGCAGCTAGATGCCGAGTCATGGGCAGTGAAGGGCTGCGTCAGAGCAACACCTAGGTTGGGATAGCTTAGAAACAGCCAGCTATCAGCGTTCTGTTCATTCCTTCATGCAAAACGTGTCTGCATTTCCGCCGAACCCAGAGCACACAAAACGTACAGTGTTTCGACCCCGCCTTCAGGGAACTCGCACGTGATGCAATTTACCCCAGGCGGCCACTGGACTTTCAGTGTAGCCTGAAAAATTTCGGGCTCTCCCTTGAAAGCCAGGTATTCTGGAGATACATTGTACAAACCGGCCTCACTAACCCATGACTTGCTCATCCTTTCACCACAATCACGACGCCCTGTATCACAAAGTTTACTCACTAAAGGGTGTAGTTGGTCAGCTGAACGTCCAGCAGGGAGTCAGAAACTGCAGCATAAGGCACTGTGCCCTCGACTTAGAAACTGAAGCGTGATGGGAAGTTTATTTACCACACTGGAATGACGACACGCGGCCTCAAGGTTAACTGAGGAACAGTGTAGTGGCCTATCTTTTCTTCATTGCAGAATTGCCTTTGTGAGGACAAGTGATTTCCCCCCCGCAACCCCGTGAGGCATACGTGGCCTTTCACTCCCTGCTAGGTGCTCATCCCTCAGCAATCGTTGGTGAGTAAGCCAAACATATAGGAGGACTGGTCCCAAGCTAAGGTACTGTTTTGTTCGTCACACAGAGAGGCAGGCACCAGGTTCCAGGCAGCGTTTATCAAAGCGGTGCTTTAAGTGTAGGAAGCATTTCTGGTGTCTTAGGACAAACAGGTCTGCACTGGGATCCAAGATGTACACGATGGACCGCCCGTCGCTTCTAGGAGCTGAGAGAAGTGTTCGGCTGAGGACAACCATATGCCGAAACAAGGGCAGTAAAGATCTTCTTTTGCTAAACATCTAGCATGTGGTAAGTGAAACAACTCAAGTATCTCCCTTCTAAGGCACCTTGGGAGTACAAACTAGAGAGAGACACAGCAGGGTGAATGCTCTGTGTGGTCCCTTTTGAAAGTAAGGCTGCGAGTGAAACTTTATTTTCCTCACCGGCATTTACAGAGCCGCAGGCTCAATTCTCCCCAAGATACACTGTTGCTGCACAGCTTCTCTTCGTAACACAATTGCCATCGTGATGATGTGAGTTTCTAGGCAAGAAACTTGGAGGTTGCCATCCCTTGGTAGGTGGTCATCCTTCAGTAGTCTTCAGGGAATGGGCCCACCACATGGGGCCTCTAGCCTCAAGCTAACGTCCAGGTGTTCTCATGACAGACGTAGGGAAGCAACAGATTGCATAGAGCCTTAGTCCCCGTGGTGCGTGAACTCTAGGAAGCATATCAGCTCTCTTTTGGACTCAGTTGTCAGCGCTAGGTTCCGAAACGTACTGAGAAAGGACTGCCTGTGTCTCCGTGGAGCCTTGAGCCATCTACCGTCGGGAACGGCTAGATGCCGACTGACGGGCAGTGAAGGGCTTCATTGTTTAGACACCTGGATTGCGATAGCTTGAAAGCAACCCAGTTATCAACGTTCCATGCCTTCCTTCATGCAAAGGGTGTCTGCGCTCTGGAGGAACCGTGAGCTGCAGTAGAAAATGCAATTAGCCTACCACTGCTCCTGGGAGCTGTTCCACGACGTCCGTCTACCTCAAGCGGCAACTACACTTTAAGTCCGGCTTCAAAACCTACAGGGTTTTCCCGAACTGGTAGATAGTCTAGAGAAGTACTGTCACCTAGGCCTAACTAAAGCCCTCGCCTTGATATCCTTACACCACAGTCAGGAATCCCAGCGTGGCAATGGTTACTAGGGTCACGAGCCACTGTGTCCACGGGATGTACAAGAGAGAGTCCGATGCGACTTGTTAATATGCTGCTTTGTCCTGCTGTAAATTGAGGCTTCCTGTGAAAGTTGATTTTCCTCATTGCAAAGTAGAGAGTTTGCGGCCCCAGGATTACCTGGTAAACACTGTTGTTGCCCATCTTCTCTTTGCTGCACAGTCGTCTTTGGGAGGACTAGGTATCTTCCACGAAAGAACACTTGGCTTTCAATTCCTGCCACATCCTCATCCCTCCAAAATTGTTCGTGAGTACGCCCACAACCCTGGACGACTCGCCTCAGGCCAACGTTCTACTTCTCTCGTCACAGACATAGGCGGGCCGCAGGCTCACGGCAGCCTTTGTCAAAGCGGTGCTTTAAATCTAGGAAGCGTTTCTGGCGTCTTAGGACACGGGGGTCTGCACTAGGATCCAAGATGTAAACGACGGACTGCCCGTCCTTTCTGGGCCTTGTGAGCGAAGCTCAGTTGAGGGCAACTATAGGCCGAAAGAAGGGCTGTGAAGGGCGTCTTTGGTTCAAATGCTAGGATGCGGCACGTTGAAACGACTGTAGTATCTCCGTGCTATGCGCACCTTGGACGTGCCATGGAGAGACGGAAACAACAGGGTGAATGCTCTGCGGTCCATTTTGAAACTAAGGCTTGAAGGGAAACTTTATTTTCCTCATTGGGATTTAGAGAGCTGCGGGCTCAGTTCTCCCTGGGAAACAGTGTTGTTGCACAGTTGCCTTTGTGATGACAAGTGAATTTCCTGGAAGGAAATTGGATGTTGCCGTTCCTCGGTAAGTGCTCCTACTTTGGTTGTCCTCAGGGAAGGGGAGAAGCACACGGGGCCTCTGGCCTTAAGCTACTGTTCAGGTTTTCTCATGAACGAGGTAGGCATGCAACAGACCCCATGCAGCCTTAGTCCCTGGGTTTCTTGAACCCTAGGAAGCATATCAGGTCTCTCTTGAGTCGCCGGTCTGCAATAGGTTCCGAAACGGATAAAAGGGCCTCCTGTGTCTTCAGGGAGTTGTGAGCAACGCACCGCTGGCAGCAGCTAGATGCCGAGTCATGGGCAGTGAAGGGCTTCGTCAGAGAAACACCTAGGTTGGGGTAGCTTAGAAACAGCCAGCTATCAGCGTTCTGTTCGTTCCTTCATGCAAAACGTGTCTGCATTTCCGCCGAACCCAGAGCACACAAAACGTACAGTGATTCGACCCCGCCTTCAGGGAACTCGCACGTGATGCAATTAACCCCAGGCGGCCACTGGACATTCAGTGTAGCCTGAAAATTTTCAGGCTCTCCCTTGAAAGCCAGGTATTCTGGAGATACATTGTACAAACCGGCCTCACTAACCCATGACTTGCTCATCCTTTCACCACAATCACGACCCCGTGTATCACAAAGTTTACTCACTAAAGGGTGTAGTTGGTCAGCTGAACGTCCAGTAGGGAGTCAGAAACTGCAGCATAAGACGCTGTGCCCTCGACTTGGAAACTGAAGCGTGATGGGAAGTTTATTTACCACACTGGAATGACGACACGCGGCCTCAAGGTTAACTGATGAACAGTGTAGTGGCCTATCTTTTCTTCATTGCAGAATTGCGTTTGTGAGGACAAGTGATTTCCCCCCCCAACCCCGTGAGGCCTACGTGGCCTTTCACTCCCTGCTAGGTGCTCATCCCTCAGCAATCGTCGGTGAGTAAGCCAAACATATAGGAGGACTGGCCCCAAGCTAAGGTACTGTTTTGTTCGTCACACAGATAGGCAGGCAACAGGTTCCAGGCAGCATTTGTCAAAGCGGTGCTTTAAGTGTAGGAAGCATTTCTGGTGTCTTAGGACAAACAGGTCTGCACTGGGATCCAAGATGTACACGATGGACCGCCCGTCGCTTCTAGGAGCGGAGAGAAGTGTTCGGCTGAGGACAACCATATGCCGAAAGAAGGGCAGCAAAGATCTTCTTTTGCTAAACATCTAGCATGTGGTAAGTGAAACAACTCAAGTATCTCCCTTCTAACGCACCTTGGGAGTACAAACTAGAGAGAGACACGGCAGGGTGAATGCTCTGTGTGGTCCTTTTTGAAAGTAAGGCTGCGAGTGAAACTTTATTTTCCTCACCGGCATTTACAGAGCCGCAGGCTCAATTCTCCCCAAGAAACACCGTTGCTGCACAGCTTCTCTTCGTAACACAATTGCCATCGTGATGATGTGAGTTTCTAGGCAAGAAACTTGGAGGTTGCCATCCCTTGGTAGGTGGTCATCCTTCAGTAGTCTTCAGGGAATGGGCCCACCACATGGGGCCTCTAGCCTCAAGCTAACGTCCAGGTGTTCTCATGACAGACTTAGGGAAGCAACAGGTTGCATAGAGCCTTAGTCCCTGTGGTTCGTGAACTCTAGGAAGCATATCAGCTCTCTTTTGGACTCACTTGTCAGCGCTAGGTTCCGAAACGTACTGAGAAAGGACTGCCTGTGTCTCCGTGGAGCCTTGAGCCATCTACCGTCGGGAAAGGCTAGATGCCGACTGATGGGCAGTGAAGGGCTTCGTTGTTTAGACACCTGGATTGCGATAGCTTGAGAGCAACCCAGTTATCAACGTTCCATGCCTTCCTTCATGCAAAGGGTGTCTGCGCTCTGGAGGAACCGTGAGCTGCAGTAGAAAATACAATTAGCCTACCACTGCTCCTGGGAGCTGTTCCACGACGTCCGTCTACCTCAAGCGGCAACTACACTTTAAGTCCGGCTTCAAAACCTACAGGGTTTTCCCGAACTGGTAGATAGTCTAGAGAAGTACCGTCACCTAGGCCTAACTAAAGCCCTCGCCTTGATATCCTTACACAACAGTCAGGACTCCCAGCGTGGCAATGGTTACTAGGGTCACGAGCCACTGTGTCCACGGGATGTACAAGAGAGAGTCCGATGCGACTTGTTAATACGCTGCTTTGTCCTGCTGGAAATTGAGGCTTCCTGGGAAAGTTGATTTTCCTCATTGCAAAGTAGAGAGTTTGCGGCCCCAGGATTACCTGGTAAACACTGTTGTTGCCCATCGTCTCTTTGCTGCACAGTCGTCTTTGGGAGGACTAGGTATCTTCCACGAAAGAACACTTGGCTTTCAATTCCTGCCACGTCCTCATCCCTCCAAAATTGTTCGTGAGTACGCCCACAGCCCTGGACGACTCGCCTCAGGCCAACGTTCTACTTCTCTCGTCACAGACATAGGCGGGCCGCAGGCTCACGGCAGCCTTTGTCAAAGCGGTGCTTTAAATCTAGGAAGCGTTTCTGGCGTCTTAGGACACGGGGGTCTGCACTAGGATCCAAGATGTAAACGACGGACTGCCCGTCCTTTCTGGGCCTTGTGAGCGAAGCTCAGTTGAGGGCAACTATAGGCCGAAAGAAGGGCTGTGAAGGGCGTCTTTGGTTCAACTGCTAGGATGCGGCACGTTGAAACGACTGTAGTATCTCCGTGCTATGCGCACCTTGGACGTGCCATGGAGAGACGGAAACAACAGGGTGAATGCTCTGCGGTCCATTTTGAAACTAAGGCTTGAAGGGAAACTTTATTTTCCTCATTGGGATTTAGAGAGCTGCGGGCTCAGTTCTCCCTGGGAAACAGTGTTGTTGCACAGTTGCCTTTGTGATGACAAGTGAAGTTCCTGGAAGGAAATTGGATGTTGCCATTCCTCGGTAAGTGCTCCTACTTTGGTTGTCCTCAGGGAAGGGGAGAAGCACACGGGGCCTCTGGCCTTAAGCTACTGTTCAGGTTTTCTCATGAACGAGGTAGGCATGCAACAGACCCCATGCAGCCTTAGTCCCTGGGTTTCTTGAACCCTAGGAAGCATATCAGGTCTCTCTTGAGTCGCCGGTCTGCAATAGGTTCCGAAACGGATAAAAGGGCCTCCTGTGTCTTCAGGGAGTTGTGAGCAACGCACCGCTGGCAGCAGCTAGATGCCGAGTCATGGGCAGTGAAGGGTTTCGTCAGAGAAACACCTAGGTTGGGGTAGCTTAGAAACAGCCAGCTATCAGCGTTCTGTTCGTTCCTTCATGCAAAACGTGTCTGCATTTCCGCCGACCCCAGAGCACACAAAACGTACAGTGATTCGACCCCGCCTTCAGGGAACTCGCACGTGATGCAATTAACCCCAGGCGGCCACTGGACATTCAGTGTAGCCTGAAAATTTTCAGGCTCTCCCTTGAAAGCCAGGTATTCTGGAGATACATTGTACAAACCGGCCTCACTAACCCATGACTTGCTCATCCTTTCACCACAATCACGACCCCGTGTATCACAAAGTTTACTCACTAAAGGGTGTAGTTGGTCAGCTGAACGTCCAGTAGGGAGTCAGAAACTGCAGCATAAGACGCTGTGCCCTCGACTTGGAAACTGAAGCGTGATGGGAAGTTTATTTACCACACTGGAATGACGACACGCGGCCTCAAGGTTAACTGATGAACAGTGTAGTGGCCTATCTTTTCTTCATTGCAGAATTGCGTTTGTGAGGACAAGTGATTTCCCCCCCCAACCCCGTGAGGCCTACATGGCCTTTCACTCCCTGCTAGGTGCTCATCCCTCAGCAATCGTCGGTGAGTAAGCCAAACATATAGGAGGACTGGCCCCAAGCTAAGGTACTGTTTTGTTCGTCACACAGATAGGCAGGCAACAGGTTCCAGGCAGCATTTGTCAAAGCGGTGCTTTAAGTGTAGGAAGCATTTCTGGTGTCTTAGGACAAACAGGTCTGCACTGGGATCCAAGATGTACACGATGGACCACCCGTCGTTTCTAGGAGCTGAGAGAAGTGTTCGGCTGAGGACAACCATATGCCGAAAGAAGGGCAGCAAAGATCTTCTTTTGCTAAACATCTAGCATGTGGTAAGTGAAACAACTCAAGTATCTCCCTTCTAACGCACCTTGGGAGTACAAACTAGAGAGAGACACGGCAGGGTGAATGCTCTGTGTGGTCCTTTTTGAAAGTAAGGCTGCGAGTGAAACTTTATTTTCCTCACCGGCATTTACAGAGCCGCAGGCTCAATTCTCCCCAAGAAACACCGTTGCTGCACAGCTTCTCTTCGTAACACAATTGCCATCGTGATGATGTGAGTTTCTAGGCAAGAAACTTGGAGGTTGCCATCCCTTGGTAGGTGGTCATCCTTCAGTAGTCTTCAGGGAATGGGCCCACCACATGGGGCCTCTAGCCTCAAGCTAACGTCCAGGTGTTCTCATGACAGACGTAGGGAAGCAACAGGTTGCATAGAGCCTTAGTCCCTGTGGTTCGTGAACTCTAGGAAGCATATCAGCTCTCTTTTGGACTCACTTGTCAGCGCTAGGTTCCGAAACGTACTGAGAAAGGACTGCCTGTGTCTCCGTGGAGCCTTGAGCCATCTACCGTCGGGAACGGCTAGATGCCGACTGATGGGCAGTGAAGGGCTTCGTTGTTTAGACACCTGGATTGCGATAGCTTGAGAGCAACCCAGTTATCAACGTTCCATGCCTTCCTTCATGCAAAGGGTGTCGGCGCTCTGGAGGAACCGTGAGCTGCAGTAGAAAATACAATTAGCCTACCACTGCTCCTGGGAGCTGTTCCACGACGTCCGTCTACCTCAAGCGGCAACTACACTTTAAGTCCGGCTTCAAAACCTACAGGGTTTTCCCGAGCTGGTAGATGGTCTAGAGAAGTACCGTCACCTAGGCCTAACTAAAGCCCTCGCCTTGATATCCTTACACCACAGTCAGGACTCCCAGCGTGGCAATGGTTACTAGGGTCACGAGCCACTGTGTCCACGGGATGTACAAGAGAGAGTCCGATGCGACTTGTTAATACGCTGCTTTGTCCTGCTGGAAATTGAGGCTTCCTGGGAAAGTTGATTTTCCTCATTGCAAAGTAGAGAGTTTGCGGCCCCAGGATTACCTGGTAAACACTGTTGTTGCCCATCGTCTCTTTGCTGCACAGTCGTCTTTGGGAGGACTAGGTATCTTCCACGAAAGAACACTTGGCTTTCAATTCCTGCCACGTCCTCATCCCTCCAAAATTGTTCGTGAGTACGCCCACAGCCCTGGACGACTCGCCTCAGGCCAACGTTCTACTTCTCTCGTCACAGACATAGGCGGGCCGCAGGCTCACGGCAGCCTTTGTCAAAGCGGTGCTTTAAATCTAGGAAGCGTTTCTGGCGTCTTAGGACACGGGGGTCTGCACTAGGATCCAAGATGTAAACGACGGACTGCCCGTCCTTTCTGGGCCTTGTGAGCGAAGCTCAGTTGAGGGCAACTATAGGCCGAAAGAAGGGCTGTGAAGGGCGTCTTTGGTTCAAATGCTAGGATGCGGCACGTTGAAACGACTGTAGTATCTCCGTGCTATGCGCACCTTGGACGTGCCATGGAGAGACGGAAACAACAGGGTGAATGCTCTGCGGTCCATTTTGAAACTAAGGCTTGAAGGGAAACTTTATTTTCCTCATTGGGATTTAGAGAGCTGCGGGCTCAGTTCTCCCTGGGAAACAGTGTTGTTGCACAGTTGCCTTTGTGATGACAAGTGAAGTTCCTGGAAGGAAATTGGATGTTGCCGTTCCTCGGTAAGTGCTCCTACTTTGGTTGTCCTCAGGGAAGGGGAGAAGCACACGGGGCCTCTGGCCTTAAGCTACTGTTCAGGTTTTCTCATGAACGAGGTAGGCATGCAACAGACCCCATGCAGCCTTAGTCCCTGGGTTTCTTGAACCCTAGGAAGCATATCAGGTCTCTCTTGAGTCGCCGGTCTGCAATAGGTTCCGAAACGGATAAAAGGGCCTCCTGTGTCTTCAGGGAGTTGTGAGCAACGCACCGCTGGCAGCAGCTAGATGCCGAGTCATGGGCAGTGAAGGGTTTCGTCAGAGAAACACCTAGGTTGGGGTAGCTTAGAAACAGCCAGCTATCAGCGTTCTGTTCGTTCCTTCATGCAAAACGTGTCTGCATTTCCGCCGAACCCAGAGCACACAAAACGTACAGTGATTCGACCCCGCCTTCAGGGAACTCGCACGTGATGCAATTAACCCCAGGCGGCCACTGGACATTCAGTGTAGCCTGAAAATTTTCAGGCTCTCCCTTGAAAGCCAGGTATTCTGGAGATACATTGTACAAACCGGCCTCACTAACCCATGACTTGCTCATCCTTTCACCACAATCACGACCCCGTGTATCACAAAGTTTACTCACTAAAGGGTGTAGTTGGTCAGCTGAACGTCCAGTAGGGAGTCAGAAACTGCAGCATAAGACGCTGTGCCCTCGACTTGGAAACTGAAGCGTGATGGGAAGTTTATTTACCACACTGGAATGACGACACGCGGCCTCAAGGTTAACTGATGAACAGTGTAGTGGCCTATCTTTTCTTCATTGCAGAATTGCGTTTGTGAGGACAAGTGATTTCCCCCCCCAACCCCGTGAGGCCTACATGGCCTTTCACTCCCTGCTAGGTGCTCATCCCTCAGCAATCGTCGGTGAGTAAGCCAAACATATAGGAGGACTGGCCCCAAGCTAAGGTACTGTTTTGTTCGTCACACAGATAGGCAGGCAACAGGTTCCAGGCAGCATTTGTCAAAGCGGTGCTTTAAGTGTAGGAAGCATTTCTGGTGTCTTAGGACAAACAGGTCTGCACTGGGATCCAAGATGTACACGATGGACCGCCCGTCGCTTCTAGGAGCTGAGAGAAGTGTTCGGCTGAGGACAACCATATGCCGAAAGAAGGGCAGCAAAGATCTTCTTTTGCTAAACATCTAGCATGTGGTAAGTGAAACAACTCAAGTATCTCCCTTCTAACGCACCTTGGGAGTACAAACTAGAGAGAGACACGGCAGGGTGAATGCTCTGTGTGGTCCTTTTTGAAAGTAAGGCTGCGAGTGAAACTTTATTTTCCTCACCGGCATTTACAGAGCCGCAGGCTCAATTCTCCCCAAGAAACACCGTTGCTGCACAGCTTCTCTTCGTAACACAATTGCCATCGTGATGATGTGAGTTTCTAGGCAAGAAACTTGGAGGTTGCCATCCCTTGGTAGGTGGTCATCCTTCAGTAGTCTTCAGGGAATGGGCCCACCACATGGGGCCTCTAGCCTCAAGCTAACGTCCAGGTGTTCTCATGACAGACTTAGGGAAGCAACAGGTTGCATAGAGCCTTAGTCCCTGTGGTTCGTGAACTCTAGGAAGCATATCAGCTCTCTTTTGGACTCACTTGTCAGCGCTAGGTTCCGAAACGTACTGAGAAAGGACTGCCTGTGTCTCCGTGGAGCCTTGAGCCATCTACCGTCGGGAACGGCTAGATGCCGACTGATGGGCAGTGAAGGGCTTCGTTGTTTAGACCCCTGGATTGCGATAGCTTGAGAGCAACCCAGTTATCAACGTTCCATGCCTTCCTTCATGCAAAGGGTGTCGGCGCTCTGGAGGAACCGTGAGCTGCAGTAGAAAATACAATTAGCCTACCACTGCTCCTGGGAGCTGTTCCACGACGTCCGTCTACCTCAAGCGGCAACTACACTTTAAGTCCGGCTTCAAAACCTACAGGGTTTTCCCGAACTGGTAGATGGTCTAGAGAAGTACCGTCACCTAGGCCTAACTAAAGCCCTCGCCTTGATATCCTTACACCACAGTCAGGACTCCCAGCGTGGCAATGGTTACTAGGGTCACGAGCCACTGTGTCCACGGGATGTACAAGAGAGAGTCCGATGCGACTTGTTAATACGCTGCTTTGTCCTGCTGGAAATTGAGGCTTCCTGGGAAAGTTGATTTTCCTCATTGCAAAGTAGAGAGTTTGCGGCCCCAGGATTACCTGGTAAACACTGTTGTTGCCCATCGTCTCTTTGCTGCACAGTCGTCTTTGGGAGGACTAGGTATCTTCCACGAAAGAACACTTGGCTTTCAATTCCTGCCACGTCCTCATCCCTCCAAAATTGTTCGTGAGTACGCCCACAGCCCTGGACGACTCGCCTCAGGCCAACGTTCTACTTCTCTCGTCACAGACATAGGCGGGCCGCAGGCTCACGGCAGCCTTTGTCAAAGCGGTGCTTTAAATCTAGGAAGCGTTTCTGGCGTCTTAGGACACGGGGGTCTGCACTAGGATCCAAGATGTAAACGACGGACTGCCCGTCCTTTCTGGGCCTTGTGAGCGAAGCTCAGTTGAGGGCAACTATAGGCCGAAAGAAGGGCTGTGAAGGGCGTCTTTGGTTCAAATGCTAGGATGCGGCACGTTGAAACGACTGTAGTATCTCCGTGCTATGCGCACCTTGGACGTGCCATGGAGAGACGGAAACAACAGGGTGAATGCTCTGCGGTCCATTTTGAAACTAAGGCTTGAAGGGAAACTTTATTTTCCTCATTGGGATTTAGAGAGCTGCGGGCTCAGTTCTCCCTGGGAAACAGTGTTGTTGCACAGTTGCCTTTGTGATGACAAGAGAAGTTCCTGGAAGGAAATTGGATGTTGCCGTTCCTCGGTAAGTGCTCCTACTTTGGTTGTCCTCAGGGAAGGGGAGAAGCACACGGGGCCTCTGGCCTTAAGCTACTGTTCAGTTTTTCTCATGAACGAGGTAGGCATGCAACAGACCCCATGCAGCCTTAGTCCCTGGGTTTCTTGAACCCTAGGAAGCATATCAGGTCTCTCTTGAGTCGCCGGTCTGCAATAGGTCCCGAAACGGATAAAAGGGCCTCCTGTGTCTTCAGGGAGTTGTGAGCAACGCACCGCTGGCAGCAGCTAGATGCCGAGTCATGGGCAGTGAAGGGCTTCGTCAGAGAAACACCTAGGTTGGGGTAGCTTAGAAACAGCCAGCTATCAGCGTTCTGTTCGTTCCTTCATGCAAAACGTGTCTGCATTTCCGCCGACCCCAGAGCACACAAAACGTACAGTGATTCGACCCCGCCTTCAGGGAACTCGCACGTGATGCAATTAACCCCAGGCGGCCACTGGACATTCAGTGTAGCCTGAAAATTTTCAGGCTCTCCCTTGAAAGCCAGGTATTCTGGAGATACATTGTACAAACCGGCCTCACTAACCCATGACTTGCTCATCCTTTCACCACAATCACGACCCCGTGTATCACAAAGTTTACTCACTAAAGGGTGTAGTTGGTCAGCTGAACATCCAGTAGGGAGTCAGAAACTGCAGCATAAGACGCTGTGCCCTCGACTTGGAAACTGAAGCGTGATGGGAAGTTTATTTACCACACTGGAATGACGACACGCGGCCTCAAGGTTAACTGATGAACAGTGTAGTGGCCTATCTTTTCTTCATTGCAGAATTGCGTTTGTGAGGACAAGTGATTCCCCCCCCAACCCCGTGAGGCCTACGTGGCCTTTCACTCCCTGCTAGGTGCTCATCCCTCAGCAGTCGTCGGTGAGTAAGCCAAACATATAGGAGGACTGGCCCCAAGCTAAGGTACTGTTTTGTTCGTCACACAGATAGGCAGGCAACAGGTTCCAGGCAGCATTTGTCAAAGCGGTGCTTTAAGTGTAGGAAGCATTTCTGGTGTCTTAGGACAAACAGGTCTGCACTGGGATCCAAGATGCACACGATGGACCGCCCGTCGCTTCTAGGAGCGGAGAGAAGTGTTCGGCTGAGGACAACCATATGCCGAAAGAAGGGCAGCAAAGATCTTCTTTTGCTAAACATCTAGCATGTGGTAAGTGAAACAACTCAAGTATCTCCCTTCTAACGCACCTTGGGAGTACAAACTAGAGAGAGACACGGCAGGGTGAATGCTCTGTGTGGTCCTTTTTGAAAGTAAGGCTGCGAGTGAAACTTTATTTTCCTCACCGGCATTTACAGAGCCGCAGGCTCAATTCTCCCCAAGAAACACCGTTGCTGCACAGCTTCTCTTCGTAACACAATTGCCATCGTGATGATGTGAGTTTCTAGGCAAGAAACTTGGAGGTTGCCATCCCTTGGTAGGTGGTCATCCTTCAGTAGTCTTCAGGGAATGGGCCCACCACATGGGGCCTCTAGCCTCAAGCTAACGTCCAGGTGTTCTCATGACAGACTTAGGGAAGCAACAGGTTGCATAGAGCCTTAGTCCCTGTGGTTCGTGAACTCTAGGAAGCATATCAGCTCTCTTTTGGACTCACTTGTCAGCGCTAGGTTCCGAAACGTACTGAGAAAGGACTGCCTGTGTCTCCGTGGAGCCTTGAGCCATCTACCGTCGGGAACGGCTAGATGCCGACTGATGGGCAGTGAAGGGCTTCGTTGTTTAGACACCTGGATTGCGATAGCTTGAGAGCAACCCAGTTATCAACGTTCCATGCCTTCCTTCATGCAAAGGGTGTCTGCGCTCTGGAGGAACCGTGAGCTGCAGTAGAAAATACAATTAGCCTACCACTGCTCCTGGGAGCTGTTCCACGACGTCCGTCTACCTTAAGCGGCAACTACACTTTAAGTCCGGCTTCAAAACCTACAGGGTTTTCCCGAACTGGTAGATAGTCTAGAGAAGTACCGTCACCTAGGCCTAACTAAAGCCCTCGCCTTGATATCCTTACACCACAGTCAGGACTCCCAGCGTGGCAATGGTTACTAGGGTCACGAGCCACTGTGTCCACGGGATGTACAAGAGAGAGTCCGATGCGACTTGTTAATACGCTGCTTTGTCCTGCTGGAAATTGAGGCTTCCTGGGAAAGTTGATTTTCCTCATTGCAAAGTAGAGAGTTTGCGGCCCCAGGATTACCTGGTAAACACTGTTGTTGCCCATCGTCTCTTTGCTGCACAGTCGTCTTTGGGAGGACTAGGTATCTTCCACGAAAGAACACTTGGCTTTCAATTCCTGCCACGTCCTCATCCCTCCAAAATTGTTCGTGAGTACGCCCACAGCCCTGGACGACTCGCCTCAGGCCAACGTTCTACTTCTCTCGTCACAGACATAGGCGGGCCGCAGGCTCACGGCAGCCTTTGTCAAAGCGGTGCTTTAAATCTAGGAAGCGTTTCTGGCGTCTTAGGACACGGGGGTCTGCACTAGGATCCAAGATGTAAACGACGGACTGCCCGTCCTTTCTGGGCCTTGTGAGCGAAGCTCAGTTGAGGGCAACTATAGGCCGAAAGAAGGGCTGTGAAGGGCGTCTTTGGTTCAAATGCTAGGATGCGGCACGTTGAAACGACTGTAGTATCTCCGTGCTATGCGCACCTTGGACGTGCCATGGAGAGACGGAAACAACAGGGTGAATGCTCTGCGGTCCATTTTGAAACTAAGGCTTGAAGGGAAACTTTATTTTCCTCATTGGGATTTAGAGAGCTGCGGGCTCAGTTCTCCCTGGGAAACAGTGTTGTTGCACAGTTGCCTTTGTGATGACAAGTGAAGTTCCTGGAAGGAAATTGGATGTTGCCGTTCCTCGGTAAGTGCTCCTACTTTGGTTGTCCTCAGGGAAGGGGAGAAGCACACGGGGCCTCTGGCCTTAAGCTACTGTTCAGGTTTTCTCATGAACGAGGTAGGCATGCAACAGACCACAAGCAGCCTTAGTCCCTGGGTTTCTTGAACCCTAGGAAGCATATCAGGTCTTTCTTGAGTCGCCGGTCTGCAATAGGTTCCGAAACGGATAAAAGGGCCTCCTGTGTCTTCAGGGAGCTGTGAGCAACGCACCGCTGGCAGCAGCTAGATGCCGAGTCATGGGCAGTGAAGGGCTTCGTCAGAGAAACACGTAGGTTGGGGTAGCTTAGAAACAGCCAGCTATCAGCGTTCTGTTCGTTCCTTCATGCAAAACGTGTCTGCATTTCCGCCGAACCCAGAGCACACAAAACGTACAGTGATTCGACCCCGCCTTCAGGGAACTCGCACGTGATGCAATTAACCCCAGGCGGCCACTGGACATTCAGTGTAGCCTGAAAATTTTCAGGCTCTCCCTTGTAAGCCAGGTATTCTGGAGATACATTGTACAAACCGGCCTCACTAACCCATGACTTGCTCATCCTTTCACCACAATCACGACCCCGTGTATCACAAAGTTTACTCACTAAAGGGTGTAGTTGGTCAGCTGAACGTCCAGTAGGGAGTCAGAAACTGCAGCATAAGACGCTGTGCCCTCGACTTGGAAACTGAAGCGTGATGGGAAGTTTATTTACCACACTGGAATGACGACACGCGGCCTCAAGGTTAACTGATGAACAGTGTAGTGGCCTATCTTTTCTTCATTGCAGAATTGCGTTTGTGAGGACAAGTGATTTCCCCCCCCCAACCCCGTGAGGCCTACGTGGCCTTTCACTCCCTGCTAGGTGCTCATCCCTCAGCAATCGTCGGTGAGTAAGCCAAACATATAGGAGGACTGGCCCCAAGCTAAGGTACTGTTTTGTTCGTCACACAGATAGGCAGGCAACAGGTTCCAGGCAGCATTTGTCAAAGCGGTGCTTTAAGTGTAGGAAGCATTTCTGGTGTCTTAGGACAAACAGGTCTGCACTGGGATCCAAGATGTACACGATGGACCGCCCGTCGCTTCTAGGAGCGGAGAGAAGTGTTCGGCTGAGGACAACCATATGCCGAAAGAAGGGCAGCAAAGATCTTCTTTTGCTAAACATCTAGCATGTGGTAAGTGAAACAACTCAAGTATCTCCCTTCTAACGCACCTTGGGAGTACAAACTAGAGAGAGACACGGCAGGGTGAATGCTCTGTGTGGTCCTTTTTGAAAGTAAGGCTGCGAGTGAAACTTTATTTTCCTCACCGGCATTTACAGAGCCGCAGGCTCAATTCTCCCCAAGAAACACCGTTGCTGCACAGCTTCTCTTCGTAACACAATTGCCATCGTGATGATGTGAGTTTCTAGGCAAGAAACTTGGAGGTTGCCATCCCTTGGTAGGTGGTCATCCTTCAGTAGTCTTCAGGGAATGGGCCCACCACATGGGGCCTCTAGCCTCAAGCTAACGTCCAGGTGTTCTCATGACAGACTTAGGGAAGCAACAGGTTGCATAGAGCCTTAGTCCCTGTGGTTCGTGAACTCTAGGAAGCATATCAGCTCTCTTTTGGACTCACTTGTCAGCGCTAGGTTCCGAAACGTACTGAGAAAGGACTGCCTGTGTCTCCGTGGAGCCTTGAGCCATCTACCGTCGGGAACGGCTAGATGCCGACTGATGGGCAGTGAAGGGCTTCGTTGTTTAGACACCTGGATTGCGATAGCTTGAGAGCAACCCAGTTATCAATGTTCCATGCCTTCCTTCATGCAAAGGGTGTCTGCGCTCTGGAGGAACCGTGAGCTGCAGTAGAAAATACAATTAGCCTACCACTGCTCCTGGGAGCTGTTCCACGACGTCCGTCTACCTCAAGCGGCAACTACACTTTAAGTCCGGCTTCAAAACCTACAGGGTTTTCCCGAGCTGGTAGATGGTCTAGAGAAGTACCGTCACCTAGGCCTAACTAAAGCCCTCGCCTTGATATCCTTACACCACAGTCAGGACTCCCAGCGTGGCAATGGTTACTAGGGTCACGAGCCACTGTGTCCACGGGATGTACAAGAGAGAGTCCGATGCGACTTGTTAATACGCTGCTTTGTCCTGCTGGAAATTGAGGCTTCCTGGGAAAGTTGATTTTCCTCATTGCAAAGTAGAGAGTTTGCGGCCCCAGGATTACCTGGTAAACACTGTTGTTGCCCATCGTCTCTTTGCTGCACAGTCGTCTTTGGGAGGACTAGGTATCTTCCACGAAAGAACACTTGGCTTTCAATTCCTGCCACGTCCTCATCCCTCCAAAATTGTTCGTGAGTACGCCCACAGCCCTGGACGACTCGCCTCAGGCCAACGTTCTACTTCTCTCGTCACAGACATAGGCGGGCCGCAGGCTCACGGCAGCCTTTGTCAAAGCGGTGCTTTAAATCTAGGAAGCGTTTCTGGCGTCTTAGGACACGGGGGTCTGCACTAGGATCCAAGATGTAAACGACGGACTGCCCGTCCTTTCTGGGCCTTGTGAGCGAAGCTCAGTTGAGGGTAACTATAGGCCGAAAGAAGGGCTGTGAAGGGCGTCTTTGGTTCAAATGCTAGGATGCGGCACGTTGAAACGACTGTAGTATCTCCGTGCTATGCGCACCTTGGACGTGCCATGGAGAGACGGAAACAACAGGGTGAATGCTCTGCGGTCCATTTTGAAACTAAGGCTTGAAGGGAAACTTTATTTTCCTCATTGGGATTTAGAGAGCTGCGGGCTCAGTTCTCCCTGGGAAACAGTGTTGTTGCACAGTTGCCTTTGTGATGACAAGTGAAGTTCCTGGAAGGAAATTGGATGTTGCCGTTCCTCGGTAAGTGCTCCTACTTTGGTTGTCCTCAGGGAAGGGGAGAAGCACACGGGGCCTCTGGCCTTAAGCTACTGTTCAGGTTTTCTCATGAACGAGGTAGGCATGCAACAGACCCCATGCAGCCTTAGTCCCTGGGTTTCTTGAACCCTAGGAAGCATATCAGGTCTCTCTTGAAGTCGCCGGTCTGCAATAGGTTCCGAAACGGATAAAAGGGCCTCCTGTGTCTTCAGGGAGTTGTGAGCAACGCACCGCTGGCAGCAGCTAGATGCCGAGTCATGGGCAGTGAAGGGTTTCGTCAGAGAAACACCTAGGTTGGGGTAGCTTAGAAACAGCCAGCTATCAGCGTTCTGTTCGTTCCTTCATGCAAAACGTGTCTGCATTTCCGCCGAACCCAGAGCACACAAAACGTACAGTGATTCGACCCCGCCTTCAGGGAACTCGCACGTGATGCAATTAACCCCAGGCGGCCACTGGACATTCAGTGTAGCCTGAAAATTTTCAGGCTCTCCCTTGAAAGCCAGGTATTCTGGAGATACATTGTACAAACCGGCCTCACTAACCCATGACTTGCTCATCCTTTCACCACAATCACGACCCCGTGTATCACAAAGTTTACTCACTAAAGGGTGTAGTTGGTCAGCTGAACGTCCAGTAGGGAGTCAGAAACTGCAGCATAAGACGCTGTGCCCTCGACTTGGAAACTGAAGCGTGATGGGAAGTTTATTTACCACACTGGAATGACGACACGCGGCCTCAAGGTTAACTGATGAACAGTGTAGTGGCCTATCTTTTCTTCATTGCAGAATTGCGTTTGTGAGGACAAGTGATTTCCCCCCCCAACCCCGTGAGGCCTACGTGGCCTTTCACTCCCTGCTAGGTGCTCATCCCTCAGCAATCGTCGGTGAGTAAGCCAAACATATAGGAGGACTGGCCCCAAGCTAAGGTACTGTTTTGTTCGTCACACAGATAGGCAGGCAACAGGTTCCAGGCAGCATTTGTCAAAGCGGTGCTTTAAGTGTAGGAAGCATTTCTGGTGTCTTAGGACAAACAGGTCTGCACTGGGATCCAAGATGTACACGATGGACCGCCCGTCGCTTCTAGGAGCGGAGAGAAGTGTTCGGCTGAGGACAACCATATGCCGAAAGAAGGGCAGCAAAGATCTTCTTTTGCTAAACATCTAGCATGTGGTAAGTGAAACAACTCAAGTATCTCCCTTCTAACGCACCTTGGGAGTACAAACTAGAGAGAGACACGGCAGGGTAAATGCTCTGTGTGGTCCTTTTTGAAAGTAAGGCTGCGAGTGAAACTTTATTTTCCTCACCGGCATTTACAGAGCCGCAGGCTCAATTCTCCCCAAGAAACACCGTTGCTGCACAGCTTCTCTTCGTAACACAATTGCCATCGTGATGATGTGAGTTTCTAGGCAAGAAACTTGGAGGTTGCCATCCCTTGGTAGGTGGTCATCCTTCAGTAGTCTTCAGGGAATGGGCCCACCACATGGGGCCTCTAGCCTCAAGCTAACGTCCAGGTGTTCTCATGACAGACTTAGGGAAGCAACAGGTTGCATAGAGCCTTAGTCCCTGTGGTTCGTGAACTCTAGGAAGCATATCAGCTCTCTTTTGGACTCACTTGTCAGCGCTAGGTTCCGAAACGTACTGAGAAAGGACTGCCTGTGTCTCCGTGGAGCCTTGAGCCATCTACCGTCGGGAACGGCTAGATGCCGACTGATGGGCAGTGAAGGGCTTCGTTGTTTAGACACCTGGATTGCGATAGCTTGAGAGCAACCCAGTTATCAACGTTCCATGCCTTCCTTCATGCAAAGGGTGTCTGCGCTCTGGAGGAACCGTGAGCTGCAGTAGAAAATACAATTAGCCTACCACTGCTCCTGGGAGCTGTTCCACGACGTCCGTCTACCTCAAGCGGCAACTACACTTTAAGTCCGGCTTCAAAACTTACAGGGTTTTCCCGAACTGGTAGATGGTCTAGAGAAGTACCGTCACCTAGGCCTAACTAAAGCCCTCGCCTTGATATCCTTACACCACAGTCAGGACTCCCAGCGTGGCAATGGTTACTAGGGTCACGAGCCACTGTGTCCACGGGATGTACAAGAGAGAGTCCGATGCGACTTGTTAATACGCTGCTTTGTCCTGCTGGAAATTGAGGCTTCCTGGGAAAGTTGATTTTCCTCATTGCAAAGTAGAGAGTTTGCGGCCCCAGGATTACCTGGTAAACACTGTTGTTGCCCATCGTCTCTTTGCTGCACAGTCGTCTTTGGGAGGACTAGGTATCTTCCACGAAAGAACACTTGGCTTTCAATTCCTGCCACGTCCTCATCCCTCCAAAATTGTTCGTGAGTACGCCCACAGCCCTGGACGACTCGCCTCAGGCCAACGTTCTACTTCTCTCGTCACAGACATAGGCGGGCCGCAGGCTCACGGCAGCCTTTGTCAAAGCGGTGCTTTAAATCTAGGAAGCGTTTCTGGCGTCTTAGGACACGGGGGTCTGCACTAGGATCCAAGATGTAAACGACGGACTGCCCGTCCTTTCTGGGCCTTGTGAGCGAAGCTCAGTTGAGGGCAACTATAGGCCGAAAGAAGGGCTGTGAAGGGCGTCTTTCGTTCAAATGCTAGGATGCGGCACGTTGAAACGACTGTAGTATCTCCGTGCTATGCGCACCTTGGACGTGCCATGGAGAGACGGAAACAACAGGGTGAATTCTCTGCGGTCCATTTTGAAACTAAGGCTTGAAGGGAAACTTTATTTTCCTCATTGGAATTTAGAGAGCTGCGGGCTCAGTTCTCCCTGGGAAACAGTGTTGTTGCACAGTTGCCTTTGTGATGACAAGTGAAGTTCCTGGAAGGAAATTGGATGTTGCCGTTCCTGGGTAAGTGCTCTTACTTTGGCTGTCCTCAGGGAAGGGGAGAAGCACACGGGGCCTCTGGCCTTAAGCTACTGTTCAGGTTTTCTCATGAACGAGGTAGGCATGCAACAGACCACAAGCAGCCTTAGTCCCTGGGTTTCTTGAACCCTAGGAAGCATATCAGGTCTTTCTTGAGTCGCCGGTCTGCAATAGGTTCCGAAACGGATAAAAGGGCCTCCTGTGTCTTCAGGGAGCTGTGAGCAACGCACCGCTGGCAGCAGCTAGATGCCGAGTCATGGGCAGTGAAGGGCTTCGTCAGAGAAACACGTAGGTTGGGGTAGCTTAGAAACAGCCAGCTATCAGCGTTCTGTTCGTTCCTTCATGCAAAACGTGTCTGCATTTCCGCCGAACCCAGAGCACACAAAACGTACAGTGATTCGACCCCGCCTTCAGGGAACTCGCACGTGATGCAATTAACCCCAGGCGGCCACTGGACATTCAGTGTAGCCTGAAAATTTTCAGGCTCTCCCTTGTAAGCCAGGTATTCTGGAGATACATTGTACAAACCGGCCTCACTAACCCATGACTTGCTCATCCTTTCACCACAATCACGACCCCGTGTATCACAAAGTTTACTCACTAAAGGGTGTAGTTGGTCAGCTGAACGTCCAGTAGGGAGTCAGAAACTGCAGCATAAGACGCTGTGCCCTCGACTTGGAAACTGAAGCGTGATGGGAAGTTTATTTACCACACTGGAATGACGACACGCGGCCTCAAGGTTAACTGATGAACAGTGTAGTGGCCTATCTTTTCTTCATTGCAGAATTGCGTTTGTGAGGACAAGTGATTTCCCCCCCCCAACCCCGTGAGGCCTACGTGGCCTTTCACTCCCTGCTAGGTGCTCATCCCTCAGCAATCGTCGGTGAGTAAGCCAAACATATAGGAGGACTGGCCCCAAGCTAAGGTACTGTTTTGTTCGTCACACAGATAGGCAGGCAACAGGTTCCAGGCAGCATTTGTCAAAGCGGTGCTTTAAGTGTAGGAAGCATTTCTGGTGTCTTAGGACAAACAGGTCTGCACTGGGATCCAAGATGTACACGATGGACCGCCCGTCGCTTCTAGGAGCGGAGAGAAGTGTTCGGCTGAGGACAACCATATGCCGAAAGAAGGGCAGCAAAGATCTTCTTTTGCTAAACATCTAGCATGTGGTAAGTGAAACAACTCAAGTATCTCCCTTCTAACGCACCTTGGGAGTACAAACTAGAGAGAGACACGGCAGGGTGAATGCTCTGTGTGGTCCTTTTTGAAAGTAAGGCTGCGAGTGAAACTTTATTTTCCTCACCGGCATTTACAGAGCCGCAGGCTCAATTCTCCCCAAGAAACACCGTTGCTGCACAGCTTCTCTTCGTAACACAATTGCCATCGTGATGATGTGAGTTTCTAGGCAAGAAACTTGGAGGTTGCCATCCCTTGGTAGGTGGTCATCCTTCAGTAGTCTTCAGGGAATGGGCCCACCACATGGGGCCTCTAGCCTCAAGCTAACGTCCAGGTGTTCTCATGACAGACTTAGGGAAGCAACAGGTTGCATAGAGCCTTAGTCCCTGTGGTTCATGAACTCTAGGAAGCATATCAGCTCTCTTTTGGACTCACTTGTCAGCGCTAGGTTCCGAAACGTACTGAGAAAGGACTGCCTGTGTCTCCGTGGAGCCTTGAGCCATCTACCGTCGGGAACGGCTAGATGCCGACTGATGGGCAGTGAAGGGCTTCGTTGTTTAGACACCTGGATTGCGATAGCTTGAGAGCAACCCAGTTATCAATGTTCCATGCCTTCCTTCATGCAAAGGGTGTCTGCGCTCTGGAGGAACCGTGAGCTGCAGTAGAAAATACAATTAGCCTACCACTGCTCCTGGGAGCTGTTCCACGACGTCCGTCTACCTCAAGCGGCAACTACACTTTAAGTCCGGCTTCAAAACCTACAGGGTTTTCCCGAGCTGGTAGATGGTCTAGAGAAGTACCGTCACCTAGGCCTAACTAAAGCCCTCGCCTTGATATCCTTACACCACAGTCAGGACTCCCAGCGTGGCAATGGTTACTAGGGTCACGAGCCACTGTGTCCACGGGATGTACAAGAGAGAGTCCGATGCGACTTGTTAATACGCTGCTTTGTCCTGCTGGAAATTGAGGCTTCCTGGGAAAGTTGATTTTCCTCATTGCAAAGTAGAGAGTTTGCGGCCCCAGGATTACCTGGTAAACACTGTTGTTGCCCATCGTCTCTTTGCTGCACAGTCGTCTTTGGGAGGACTAGGTATCTTCCACGAAAGAACACTTGGCTTTCAATTCCTGCCACGTCCTCATCCCTCCAAAATTGTTCGTGAGTACGCCCACAGCCCTGGACGACTCGCCTCAGGCCAACGTTCTACTTCTCTCGTCACAGACATAGGCGGGCCGCAGGCTCACGGCAGCCTTTGTCAAAGCGGTGCTTTAAATCTAGGAAGCGTTTCTGGCGTCTTAGGACACGGGGGTCTGCACTAGGATCCAAGATGTAAACGACGGACTGCCCGTCCTTTCTGGGCCTTGTGAGCGAAGCTCAGTTGAGGGTAACTATAGGCCGAAAGAAGGGCTGTGAAGGGCGTCTTTGGTTCAAATGCTAGGATGCGGCACGTTGAAACGACTGTAGTATCTCCGTGCTATGCGCACCTTGGACGTGCCATGGAGAGACGGAAACAACAGGGTGAATGCTCTGCGGTCCATTTTGAAACTAAGGCTTGAAGGGAAACTTTATTTTCCTCATTGGGATTTAGAGAGCTGCGGGCTCAGTTCTCCCTGGGAAACAGTGTTGTTGCACAGTTGCCTTTGTGATGACAAGTGAAGTTCCTGGAAGGAAATTGGATGTTGCCGTTCCTCGGTAAGTGCTCCTACTTTGGTTGTCCTCAGGGAAGGGGAGAAGCACACGGGGCCTCTGGCCTTAAGCTACTGTTCAGGTTTTCTCATGAACGAGGTAGGCATGCAACAGACCCCATGCAGCCTTAGTCCCTGGGTTTCTTGAACCCTAGGAAGCATATCAGGTCTCTCTTGAAGTCGCCGGTCTGCAATAGGTTCCGAAACGGATAAAAGGGCCTCCTGTGTCTTCAGGGAGTTGTGAGCAACGCACCGCTGGCAGCAGCTAGATGCCGAGTCATGGGCAGTGAAGGGTTTCGTCAGAGAAACACCTAGGTTGGGGTAGCTTAGAAACAGCCAGCTATCAGCGTTCTGTTCGTTCCTTCATGCAAAACGTGTCTGCATTTCCGCCGAACCCAGAGCACACAAAACGTACAGTGATTCGACCCCGCCTTCAGGGAACTCGCACGTGATGCAATTAACCCCAGGCGGCCACTGGACATTCAGTGTAGCCTGAAAATTTTCAGGCTCTCCCTTGAAAGCCAGGTATTCTGGAGATACATTGTACAAACCGGCCTCACTAACCCATGACTTGCTCATCCTTTCACCACAATCACGACCCCGTGTATCACAAAGTTTACTCACTAAAGGGTGTAGTTGGTCAGCTGAACGTCCAGTAGGGAGTCAGAAACTGCAGCATAAGACGCTGTGCCCTCGACTTGGAAACTGAAGCGTGATGGGAAGTTTATTTACCACACTGGAATGACGACACGCGGCCTCAAGGTTAACTGATGAACAGTGTAGTGGCCTATCTTTTCTTCATTGCAGAATTGCGTTTGTGAGGACAAGTGATTTCCCCCCCCAACCCCGTGAGGCCTACGTGGCCTTTCACTCCCTGCTAGGTGCTCATCCCTCAGCAATCGTCGGTGAGTAAGCCAAACATATAGGAGGACTGGCCCCAAGCTAAGGTACTGTTTTGTTCGTCACACAGATAGGCAGGCAACAGGTTCCAGGCAGCATTTGTCAAAGCGGTGCTTTAAGTGTAGGAAGCATTTCTGGTGTCTTAGGACAAACAGGTCTGCACTGGGATCCAAGATGTACACGATGGACCGCCCGTCGCTTCTAGGAGCGGAGAGAAGTGTTCGGCTGAGGACAACCATATGCCGAAAGAAGGGCAGCAAAGATCTTCTTTTGCTAAACATCTAGCATGTGGTAAGTGAAACAACTCAAGTATCTCCCTTCTAACGCACCTTGGGAGTACAAACTAGAGAGAGACACGGCAGGGTAAATGCTCTGTGTGGTCCTTTTTGAAAGTAAGGCTGCGAGTGAAACTTTATTTTCCTCACCGGCATTTACAGAGCCGCAGGCTCAATTCTCCCCAAGAAACACCGTTGCTGCACAGCTTCTCTTCGTAACACAATTGCCATCGTGATGATGTGAGTTTCTAGGCAAGAAACTTGGAGGTTGCCATCCCTTGGTAGGTGGTCATCCTTCAGTAGTCTTCAGGGAATGGGCCCACCACATGGGGCCTCTAGCCTCAAGCTAACGTCCAGGTGTTCTCATGACAGACTTAGGGAAGCAACAGGTTGCATAGAGCCTTAGTCCCTGTGGTTCGTGAACTCTAGGAAGCATATCAGCTCTCTTTTGGACTCACTTGTCAGCGCTAGGTTCCGAAACGTACTGAGAAAGGACTGCCTGTGTCTCCGTGGAGCCTTGAGCCATCTACCGTCGGGAACGGCTAGATGCCGACTGATGGGCAGTGAAGGGCTTCGTTGTTTAGACACCTGGATTGCGATAGCTTGAGAGCAACCCAGTTATCAACGTTCCATGCCTTCCTTCATGCAAAGGGTGTCTGCGCTCTGGAGGAACCGTGAGCTGCAGTAGAAAATACAATTAGCCTACCACTGCTCCTGGGAGCTGTTCCACGACGTCCGTCTACCTCAAGCGGCAACTACACTTTAAGTCCGGCTTCAAAACTTACAGGGTTTTCCCGAACTGGTAGATGGTCTAGAGAAGTACCGTCACCTAGGCCTAACTAAAGCCCTCGCCTTGATATCCTTACACCACAGTCAGGACTCCCAGCGTGGCAATGGTTACTAGGGTCACGAGCCACTGTGTCCACGGGATGTACAAGAGAGAGTCCGATGCGACTTGTTAATACGCTGCTTTGTCCTGCTGGAAATTGAGGCTTCCTGGGAAAGTTGATTTTCCTCATTGCAAAGTAGAGAGTTTGCGGCCCCAGGATTACCTGGTAAACACTGTTGTTGCCCATCGTCTCTTTGCTGCACAGTCGTCTTTGGGAGGACTAGGTATCTTCCACGAAAGAACACTTGGCTTTCAATTCCTGCCACGTCCTCATCCCTCCAAAATTGTTCGTGAGTACGCCCACAGCCCTGGACGACTCGCCTCAGGCCAACGTTCTACTTCTCTCGTCACAGACATAGGCGGGCCGCAGGCTCACGGCAGCCTTTGTCAAAGCGGTGCTTTAAATCTAGGAAGCGTTTCTGGCGTCTTAGGACACGGGGGTCTGCACTAGGATCCAAGATGTAAACGACGGACTGCCCGTCCTTTCTGGGCCTTGTGAGCGAAGCTCAGTTGAGGGCAACTATAGGCCGAAAGAAGGGCTGTGAAGGGCGTCTTTCGTTCAAATGCTAGGATGCGGCACGTTGAAACGACTGTAGTATCTCCGTGCTATGCGCACCTTGGACGTGCCATGGAGAGACGGAAACAACAGGGTGAATTCTCTGCGGTCCATTTTGAAACTAAGGCTTGAAGGGAAACTTTATTTTCCTCATTGGAATTTAGAGAGCTGCGGGCTCAGTTCTCCCTGGGAAACAGTGTTGTTGCACAGTTGCCTTTGTGATGACAAGTGAAGTTCCTGGAAGGAAATTGGATGTTGCCGTTCCTGGGTAAGTGCTCCTACTTTGGTTGTCCTCAGGGAAGGGGAGAAGCACACGGGGCCTCTGGCCTTAAGCTACTGTTCAGGTTTTCTCATGAACGAGGTAGGCATGCAACAGACCACAAGCAGCCTTAGTCCCTGGGTTTCTTGAACCCTAGGAAGCATATCAGGTCTTTCTTGAGTCGCCGGTCTGCAATAGGTTCCGAAACGGATAAAAGGGCCTCCTGTGTCTTCAGGGAGCTGTGAGCAACGCACCGCTGGCAGCAGCTAGATGCCGAGTCATGGGCAGTGAAGGGCTTCGTCAGAGAAACACGTAGGTTGGGGTAGCTTAGAAACAGCCAGCTATCAGCGTTCTGTTCGTTCCTTCATGCAAAACGTGTCTGCATTTCCGCCGAACCCAGAGCACACAAAACGTACAGTGATTCGACCCCGCCTTCAGGGAACTCGCACGTGATGCAATTAACCCCAGGCGGCCACTGGACATTCAGTGTAGCCTGAAAATTTTCAGGCTCTCCCTTGTAAGCCAGGTATTCTGGAGATACATTGTACAAACCGGCCTCACTAACCCATGACTTGCTCATCCTTTCACCACAATCACGACCCCGTGTATCACAAAGTTTACTCACTAAAGGGTGTAGTTGGTCAGCTGAACGTCCAGTAGGGAGTCAGAAACTGCAGCATAAGACGCTGTGCCCTCGACTTGGAAACTGAAGCGTGATGGGAAGTTTATTTACCACACTGGAATGACGACACGCGGCCTCAAGGTTAACTGATGAACAGTGTAGTGGCCTATCTTTTCTTCATTGCAGAATTGCGTTTGTGAGGACAAGTGATTTCCCCCCCCCAACCCCGTGAGGCCTACGTGGCCTTTCACTCCCTGCTAGGTGCTCATCCCTCAGCAATCGTCGGTGAGTAAGCCAAACATATAGGAGGACTGGCCCCAAGCTAAGGTACTGTTTTGTTCGTCACACAGATAGGCAGGCAACAGGTTCCAGGCAGCATTTGTCAAAGCGGTGCTTTAAGTGTAGGAAGCATTTCTGGTGTCTTAGGACAAACAGGTCTGCACTGGGATCCAAGATGTACACGATGGACCGCCCGTCGCTTCTAGGAGCGGAGAGAAGTGTTCGGCTGAGGACAACCATATGCCGAAAGAAGGGCAGCAAAGATCTTCTTTTGCTAAACATCTAGCATGTGGTAAGTGAAACAACTCAAGTATCTCCCTTCTAACGCACCTTGGGAGTACAAACTAGAGAGAGACACGGCAGGGTGAATGCTCTGTGTGGTCCTTTTTGAAAGTAAGGCTGCGAGTGAAACTTTATTTTCCTCACCGGCATTTACAGAGCCGCAGGCTCAATTCTCCCCAAGAAACACCGTTGCTGCACAGCTTCTCTTCGTAACACAATTGCCATCGTGATGATGTGAGTTTCTAGGCAAGAAACTTGGAGGTTGCCATCCCTTGGTAGGTGGTCATCCTTCAGTAGTCTTCAGGGAATGGGCCCACCACATGGGGCCTCTAGCCTCAAGCTAACGTCCAGGTGTTCTCATGACAGACTTAGGGAAGCAACAGGTTGCATAGAGCCTTAGTCCCTGTGGTTCATGAACTCTAGGAAGCATATCAGCTCTCTTTTGGACTCACTTGTCAGCGCTAGGTTCCGAAACGTACTGAGAAAGGACTGCCTGTGTCTCCGTGGAGCCTTGAGCCATCTACCGTCGGGAACGGCTAGATGCCGACTGATGGGCAGTGAAGGGCTTCGTTGTTTAGACACCTGGATTGCGATAGCTTGAGAGCAACCCAGTTATCAATGTTCCATGCCTTCCTTCATGCAAAGGGTGTCTGCGCTCTGGAGGAACCGTGAGCTGCAGTAGAAAATACAATTAGCCTACCACTGCTCCTGGGAGCTGTTCCACGACGTCCGTCTACCTCAAGCGGCAACTACACTTTAAGTCCGGCTTCAAAACCTACAGGGTTTTCCCGAGCTGGTAGATGGTCTAGAGAAGTACCGTCACCTAGGCCTAACTAAAGCCCTCGCCTTGATATCCTTACACCACAGTCAGGACTCCCAGCGTGGCAATGGTTACTAGGGTCACGAGCCACTGTGTCCACGGGATGTACAAGAGAGAGTCCGATGCGACTTGTTAATACGCTGCTTTGTCCTGCTGGAAATTGAGGCTTCCTGGGAAAGTTGATTTTCCTCATTGCAAAGTAGAGAGTTTGCGGCCCCAGGATTACCTGGTAAACACTGTTGTTGCCCATCGTCTCTTTGCTGCACAGTCGTCTTTGGGAGGACTAGGTATCTTCCACGAAAGAACACTTGGCTTTCAATTCCTGCCACGTCCTCATCCCTCCAAAATTGTTCGTGAGTACGCCCACAGCCCTGGACGACTCGCCTCAGGCCAACGTTCTACTTCTCTCGTCACAGACATAGGCGGGCCGCAGGCTCACGGCAGCCTTTGTCAAAGCGGTGCTTTAAATCTAGGAAGCGTTTCTGGCGTCTTAGGACACGGGGGTCTGCACTAGGATCCAAGATGTAAACGACGGACTGCCCGTCCTTTCTGGGCCTTGTGAGCGAAGCTCAGTTGAGGGTAACTATAGGCCGAAAGAAGGGCTGTGAAGGGCGTCTTTGGTTCAAATGCTAGGATGCGGCACGTTGAAACGACTGTAGTATCTCCGTGCTATGCGCACCTTGGACGTGCCATGGAGAGACGGAAACAACAGGGTGAATGCTCTGCGGTCCATTTTGAAACTAAGGCTTGAAGGGAAACTTTATTTTCCTCATTGGGATTTAGAGAGCTGCGGGCTCAGTTCTCCCTGGGAAACAGTGTTGTTGCACAGTTGCCTTTGTGATGACAAGTGAAGTTCCTGGAAGGAAATTGGATGTTGCCGTTCCTCGGTAAGTGCTCCTACTTTGGTTGTCCTCAGGGAAGGGGAGAAGCACACGGGGCCTCTGGCCTTAAGCTACTGTTCAGGTTTTCTCATGAACGAGGTAGGCATGCAACAGACCCCATGCAGCCTTAGTCCCTGGGTTTCTTGAACCCTAGGAAGCATATCAGGTCTCTCTTGAAGTCGCCGGTCTGCAATAGGTTCCGAAACGGATAAAAGGGCCTCCTGTGTCTTCAGGGAGTTGTGAGCAACGCACCGCTGGCAGCAGCTAGATGCCGAGTCATGGGCAGTGAAGGGTTTCGTCAGAGAAACACCTAGGTTGGGGTAGCTTAGAAACAGCCAGCTATCAGCGTTCTGTTCGTTCCTTCATGCAAAACGTGTCTGCATTTCCGCCGAACCCAGAGCACACAAAACGTACAGTGATTCGACCCCGCCTTCAGGGAACTCGCACGTGATGCAATTAACCCCAGGCGGCCACTGGACATTCAGTGTAGCCTGAAAATTTTCAGGCTCTCCCTTGAAAGCCAGGTATTCTGGAGATACATTGTACAAACCGGCCTCACTAACCCATGACTTGCTCATCCTTTCACCACAATCACGACCCCGTGTATCACAAAGTTTACTCACTAAAGGGTGTAGTTGGTCAGCTGAACGTCCAGTAGGGAGTCAGAAACTGCAGCATAAGACGCTGTGCCCTCGACTTGGAAACTGAAGCGTGATGGGAAGTTTATTTACCACACTGGAATGACGACACGCGGCCTCAAGGTTAACTGATGAACAGTGTAGTGGCCTATCTTTTCTTCATTGCAGAATTGCGTTTGTGAGGACAAGTGATTTCCCCCCCCAACCCCGTGAGGCCTACGTGGCCTTTCACTCCCTGCTAGGTGCTCATCCCTCAGCAATCGTCGGTGAGTAAGCCAAACATATAGGAGGACTGGCCCCAAGCTAAGGTACTGTTTTGTTCGTCACACAGATAGGCAGGCAACAGGTTCCAGGCAGCATTTGTCAAAGCGGTGCTTTAAGTGTAGGAAGCATTTCTGGTGTCTTAGGACAAACAGGTCTGCACTGGGATCCAAGATGTACACGATGGACCGCCCGTCGCTTCTAGGAGCGGAGAGAAGTGTTCGGCTGAGGACAACCATATGCCGAAAGAAGGGCAGCAAAGATCTTCTTTTGCTAAACATCTAGCATGTGGTAAGTGAAACAACTCAAGTATCTCCCTTCTAACGCACCTTGGGAGTACAAACTAGAGAGAGACACGGCAGGGTAAATGCTCTGTGTGGTCCTTTTTGAAAGTAAGGCTGCGAGTGAAACTTTATTTTCCTCACCGGCATTTACAGAGCCGCAGGCTCAATTCTCCCCAAGAAACACCGTTGCTGCACAGCTTCTCTTCGTAACACAATTGCCATCGTGATGATGTGAGTTTCTAGGCAAGAAACTTGGAGGTTGCCATCCCTTGGTAGGTGGTCATCCTTCAGTAGTCTTCAGGGAATGGGCCCACCACATGGGGCCTCTAGCCTCAAGCTAACGTCCAGGTGTTCTCATGACAGACTTAGGGAAGCAACAGGTTGCATAGAGCCTTAGTCCCTGTGGTTCGTGAACTCTAGGAAGCATATCAGCTCTCTTTTGGACTCACTTGTCAGCGCTAGGTTCCGAAACGTACTGAGAAAGGACTGCCTGTGTCTCCGTGGAGCCTTGAGCCATCTACCGTCGGGAACGGCTAGATGCCGACTGATGGGCAGTGAAGGGCTTCGTTGTTTAGACACCTGGATTGCGATAGCTTGAGAGCAACCCAGTTATCAACGTTCCATGCCTTCCTTCATGCAAAGGGTGTCTGCGCTCTGGAGGAACCGTGAGCTGCAGTAGAAAATACAATTAGCCTACCACTGCTCCTGGGAGCTGTTCCACGACGTCCGTCTACCTCAAGCGGCAACTACACTTTAAGTCCGGCTTCAAAACTTACAGGGTTTTCCCGAACTGGTAGATGGTCTAGAGAAGTACCGTCACCTAGGCCTAACTAAAGCCCTCGCCTTGATATCCTTACACCACAGTCAGGACTCCCAGCGTGGCAATGGTTACTAGGGTCACGAGCCACTGTGTCCACGGGATGTACAAGAGAGAGTCCGATGCGACTTGTTAATACGCTGCTTTGTCCTGCTGGAAATTGAGGCTTCCTGGGAAAGTTGATTTTCCTCATTGCAAAGTAGAGAGTTTGCGGCCCCAGGATTACCTGGTAAACACTGTTGTTGCCCATCGTCTCTTTGCTGCACAGTCGTCTTTGGGAGGACTAGGTATCTTCCACGAAAGAACACTTGGCTTTCAATTCCTGCCACGTCCTCATCCCTCCAAAATTGTTCGTGAGTACGCCCACAGCCCTGGACGACTCGCCTCAGGCCAACGTTCTACTTCTCTCGTCACAGACATAGGCGGGCCGCAGGCTCACGGCAGCCTTTGTCAAAGCGGTGCTTTAAATCTAGGAAGCGTTTCTGGCGTCTTAGGACACGGGGGTCTGCACTAGGATCCAAGATGTAAACGACGGACTGCCCGTCCTTTCTGGGCCTTGTGAGCGAAGCTCAGTTGAGGGCAACTATAGGCCGAAAGAAGGGCTGTGAAGGGCGTCTTTCGTTCAAATGCTAGGATGCGGCACGTTGAAACGACTGTAGTATCTCCGTGCTATGCGCACCTTGGACGTGCCATGGAGAGACGGAAACAACAGGGTGAATTCTCTGCGGTCCATTTTGAAACTAAGGCTTGAAGGGAAACTTTATTTTCCTCATTGGAATTTAGAGAGCTGCGGGCTCAGTTCTCCCTGGGAAACAGTGTTGTTGCACAGTTGCCTTTGTGATGACAAGTGAAGTTCCTGGAAGGAAATTGGATGTTGCCGTTCCTCGGTAAGTGCTCCTACTTTGGTTGTCCTCAGGGAAGGGGAGAAGCACACGGGGCCTCTGGCCTTAAGCTACTGTTCAGGTTTTCTCATGAACGAGGTAGGCATGCAACAGACCCCATGCAGCCTTAGTCCCTGGGTTTCTTGAACCCTAGGAAGCATATCAGGTCTCTCTTGAGTCGCCGGTCTGCAATAGGTTACGAAACGGATAAAAGGGCCTCCTGTGTCTTCAGGGAGCTGTGAGCAACGCACCGCTGGCAGCAGCTAGATGCCGAGTCATGGGCAGTGAAGGGCTTCGTCAGAGAAACACCTAGGTTGGGGTAGCTTAGAAACAGCCAGCTATCAGCGTTCTGTTCGTTCCTTCATGCAAAACGTGTCTGCATTTCCGCCGAACCCAGAGCACACAAAACGTACAGTGATTCGACCCCGCCTTCAGGGAACTCGCACGTGATGCAATTAACCCCAGGCGGCCACTGGACATTCAGTGTAGCCTGAAAATTTTCAGGCTCTCCCTTGTAAGCCAGGTATTCTGGAGATACATTGTACAAACCGGCCTCACTAACCCATGACTTGCTCATCCTTTCACCACAATCACGACCCCATGTATCACAAAGTTTACTCACTAAAGGGTGTAGTTGGTCAGCTGAACGTCCAGTAGGGAGTCAGAAACTGCAGCATAAGACGCTGTGCCCTCGACTTGGAAACTGAAGCGTGATGGGAAGTTTATTTACCACACTGGAATGACGACACGTGGCCTCAAGGTTAACTGATGAACAGTGTAGTGGCCTATCTTTTCTTCATTGCAGAATTGCGTTTGTGAGGACAAGTGATTTCCCCCCCCAACCCCGTGAGCCCTACGTGGCCTTTCACTCCCTGCTAGGTGCTCATCCCTCAGCAATCGTCGGTGAGTAAGCCAAACATATAGGAGGACTGGCCCCAAGCTAAGGTACTGTTTTGTTCGTCACACAGATAGGCAGGCAACAGGTTCCAGGCAGCATTTGTCAAAGCGGTGCTTTAAGTGTAGGAAGCATTTCTGGTGTCTTAGGACAAACAGGTCTGCACTGGGATCCAAGATGTACACGATGGACCGCCCGTCGCTTCTAGGAGCGGAGAGAAGTGTTCGGCTGAGGACAACCATATGCCGAAAGAAGGGCAGCAAAGATCTTCTTTTGCTAAACATCTAGCATGTGGTAAGTGAAACAACTCAAGTATCTCCCTTCTAACGCACCTTGGGAGTACAAACTAGAGAGAGACACGGCAGGGTGAATGCTCTGTGTGGTCCTTTTTGAAAGTAAGGCTGCGAGTGAAACTTTATTTTCCTCACCGGCATTTACAGAGCCGCAGGCTCAATTCTCCCCAAGAAACACCGTTGCTGCACAGCTTCTCTTCGTAACACAATTGCCATCGTGATGACGTGAGTTTCTAGGCAAGAAACTTGGAGGTTGCCATCCCTTGGTAGGTGGTCATCCTTCAGTAGTCTTCAGGGAATGGGCCCACCACATGGGGCCTCTAGCCTCAAGCTAACGTCCAGGTGTTCTCATGACAGACTTAGGGAAGCAACAGGTTGCATAGAGCCTTAGTCCCTGTGGTTCGTGAACTCTAGGAAGCATATCAGCTCTCTTTTGGACTCACTTGTCAGCGCTAGGTTCCGAAACGTACTGAGAAAGGACTGCCTGTGTCTCCGTGGAGCCTTGAGCCATCTACCGTCGGGAACGGCTAGATGCCGACTGATGGGCAGTGAAGGGCTTCGTTGTTTAGACACCTGGATTGCGATAGCTTGAAAGCAACCCAGTTATCAACGTTCCATGCCTTCCTTCATGCAAAGGGTGTCTGCGCTCTGGAGGAACCGTGAGCTGCAGTAGAAAATACAATTAGCCTACCACTGCTCCTGGGAGCTGTTCCACGACGTCCGTCTACCTCAAGCGGCAACTACACTTTAAGTCCGGCTTCAAAACCTACAGGGTTTTCCCGAACTGGTAGATAGTCTAGAGAAGTACTGTCACCTAGGCCTAACTAAAGCCCTCGCCTTGATATCCTTACACCACAGTCACGACTCCCAGCGTGGCAATGGTTACTAGGGTCACGAGCCACTGTGTCCACGGAATGTACAAGAGAGAGTCCGATGCGAGTTGTTAATACGCTGCTTTGTCCTGCTGGAAATTGAGGCTTCCTGGGAAAGTTGATTTTCCTCATTGCAAAGTAGAGAGTTTGCGGCCCCAGGATTACCTGGTAAACACTGTTGTTGCCCATCGTCTCTTTGCTGCACAGTCGTCTTTGGGAGGACTAGGTATCTTCCACGAAAGAACACTTGGCTTTCAATTCCTGCCACGTCCTCATCCCTCCAAAATTGTTCGTGAGTACGCCCACAGCCCTGGACGACTCGCCTCAGGCCAACGTTCTACTTCTCTCGTCACAGACATAGGCGGGCCGCAGGCTCACGGCAGCCTTTGTCAAAGCGGTGCTTTAAATCTAGGAAGCGTTTCTGGCGTCTTAGGACACGGGGGTCTGCACTAGGATCCAAGATGTAAACGACGGACTGCCCGTCCTTTCTGGGCCTTGTGAGCGAAGCTCAGTTGAGGGTAACTATAGGCCGAAAGAAGGGCTGTGAAGGGCGTCTTTGGTTCAAATGCTAGGATGCGGCACGTTGAAACGACTGTAGTATCTCCGTGCTATGCGCACCTTGGACGTGCCATGGAGAGACGGAAACAACAGGGTGAATGCTCTGCGGTCCATTTTGAAACTAAGGCTTGAAGGGAAACTTTATTTTCCTCATTGGGATTTAGAGAGCTGCGGGCTCAGTTCTCCCTGGGAAACAGTGTTGTTGCACAGTTGCCTTTGTGATGACAAGTGAAGTTCCTGGAAGGAAATTGGATGTTGCCGTTCCTCGGTAAGTGCTCCTACTTTGGTTGTCCTCAGGGAAGGGGAGAAGCACACGGGGCCTCTGGCCTTAAGCTACTGTTCAGGTTTTCTCATGAACGAGGTAGGCATGCAACAGACCCCATGCAGCCTTAGTCCCTGGGTTTCTTGAACCCTAGGAAGCATATCAGGTCTCTCTTGAAGTCGCCGGTCTGCAATAGGTTCCGAAACGGATAAAAGGGCCTCCTGTGTCTTCAGGGAGTTGTGAGCAACGCACCGCTGGCAGCAGCTAGATGCCGAGTCATGGGCAGTGAAGGGTTTCGTCAGAGAAACACCTAGGTTGGGGTAGCTTAGAAACAGCCAGCTATCAGCGTTCTGTTCGTTCCTTCATGCAAAACGTGTCTGCATTTCCGCCGAACCCAGAGCACACAAAACGTACAGTGATTCGACCCCGCCTTCAGGGAACTCGCACGTGATGCAATTAACCCCAGGCGGCCACTGGACATTCAGTGTAGCCTGAAAATTTTCAGGCTCTCCCTTGAAAGCCAGGTATTCTGGAGATACATTGTACAAACCGGCCTCACTAACCCATGACTTGCTCATCCTTTCACCACAATCACGACCCCGTGTATCACAAAGTTTACTCACTAAAGGGTGTAGTTGGTCAGCTGAACGTCCAGTAGGGAGTCAGAAACTGCAGCATAAGACGCTGTGCCCTCGACTTGGAAACTGAAGCGTGATGGGAAGTTTATTTACCACACTGGAATGACGACACGCGGCCTCAAGGTTAACTGATGAACAGTGTAGTGGCCTATCTTTTCTTCATTGCAGAATTGCGTTTGTGAGGACAACTGATTTCCCCCCCCAACCCCGTGAGGCCTACGTGGCCTTTCACTCCCTGCTAGGTGCTCATCCCTCAGCAATCGTCGGTGAGTAAGCCAAACATATAGGAGGACTGGCCCCAAGCTAAGGTACTGTTTTGTTCGTCACACAGATAGGCAGGCAACAGGTTCCAGGAAGCATTTGTCAAAGCGGTGCTTTAAGTGTAGGAAGCATTTCTGGTGTCTTAGGACAAACAGGTCTGCACTGGGATCCAAGATGTACACGATGGACCGCCCGTCGCTTCTAGGAGCGGAGAGAAGTGTTCGGCTGAGGACAACCATATGCCGAAAGAAGGGCAGCAAAGATCTTCTTTTGCTAAACATCTAGCATGTGGTAAGTGAAACAACTCAAGTATCTCCCTTCTAACGCACCTTGGGAGTACAAACTAGAGAGAGACACGGCAGGGTGAATGCTCTGTGTGGTCCTTTTTGAAAGTAAGGCTGCGAGTGAAACTTTATTTTCCTCACCGGCATTTACAGAGCCGCAGGCTCAATTCTCCCCAAGAAACACCGTTGCTGCACAGCTTCTCTTCGTAACACAATTGCCATCGTGATGATGTGAGTTTCTAGGCAAGAAACTTGGAGGTTGCCATCCCTTGGTAGGTGGTCATCCTTCAGTAGTCTTCAGGGAATGGGCCCACCACATGGGGCCTCTAGCCTCAAGCTAACGTCCAGGTGTTCTCATGACAGACTTAGGGAAGCAACAGGTTGCATAGAGCCTTAGTCCCTGTGGTTCGTGAACTCTAGGAAGCATATCAGCTCTCTTTTGGACTCACTTGTCAGCGCTAGGTTCCGAAACGTACTGAGAAAGGACTGCCTGTGTCTCCGTGGAGCCTTGAGCCATCTACCGTCGGGAACGGCTAGATGCCGACTGATGGGCAGTGAAGGGCTTCGTTGTTTAGACACCTGGATTGCGATAGCTTGAGAGCAACCCAGTTATCAACGTTCCATGCCTTCCTTCATGCAAAGGGTGTCTGCGCTCTGGAGGAACCGTGAGCTGCAGTAGAAAATACAATTAGCCTACCACTGCTCCTGGGAGCTGTTCCACGACGTCCGTCTACCTCAAGCGGCAACTACACTTTAAGTCCGGCTTCAAAACTTACAGGGTTTTCCCGAACTGGTAGATGGTCTAGAGAAGTACCGTCACCTAGGCCTAACTAAAGCCCTCGCCTTGATATCCTTACACCACAGTCAGGACTCCCAGCGTGGCAATGGTTACTAGGGTCACGAGCCACTGTGTCCACGGGATGTACAAGAGAGAGTCCGATGCGACTTGTTAATACGCTGCTTTGTCCTGCTGGAAATTGAGGCTTCCTGGGAAAGTTGATTTTCCTCATTGCAAAGTAGAGAGTTTGCGGCCCCAGGATTACCTGGTAAACACTGTTGTTGCCCATCGTCTCTTTGCTGCACAGTCGTCTTTGGGAGGACTAGGTATCTTCCACGAAAGAACACTTGGCTTTCAATTCCTGCCACGTCCTCATCCCTCCAAAATTGTTCGTGAGTACGCCCACAGCCCTGGACGACTCGCCTCAGGCCAACGTTCTACTTCTCTCGTCACAGACATAGGCGGGCCGCAGGCTCACGGCAGCCTTTGTCAAAGCGGTGCTTTAAATCTAGGAAGCGTTTCTGGCGTCTTAGGACACGGGGGTCTGCACTAGGATCCAAGATGTAAACGACGGACTGCCCGTCCTTTCTGGGCCTTGTGAGCGAAGCTCAGTTGAGGGCAACTATAGGCCGAAAGAAGGGCTGTGAAGGGCGTCTTTGGTTCAAATGCTAGGATGCGGCACGTTGAAACGACTGTAGTATCTCCGTGCTATGCGCACCTTGGACGTGCCATGGAGAGACGGAAACAACAGGGTGAATTCTCTGCGGTCCATTTTGAAACTAAGGCTTGAAGGGAAACTTTATTTTCCTCATTGGAATTTAGAGAGCTGCGGGCTCAGTTCTCCCTGGGAAACAGTGTTGTTGCACAGTTGCCTTTGTGATGACAAGTGAAGTTCCTGGAAGGAAATTGGATGTTGCCGTTCCTCGGTAAGTGCTCCTACTTTGGTTGTCCTCAGGGAAGGGGAGAAGCACACGGGGCCTCTGGCCTTAAGCTACTGTTCAGGTTTTCTCATGAACGAGGTAGGCATGCAACAGACCCCATGCAGCCTTAGTCCCTGGGTTTCTTGAACCCTAGGAAGCATATCAGGTCTCTCTTGAGTCGCCGGTCTGCAATAGGTTCCGAAACGGATAAAAGGGCCTCCTGTGTCTTCAGGGAGCTGTGAGCAACGCACCGCTGGCAGCAGCTAGATGCCGAGTCATGGGCAGTGAAGGGCTTCGTCAGAGAAACACCTAGGTTGGGGTAGCTTAGAAACAGCCAGCTATCAGCGTTCTGTTCGTTCCTTCATGCAAAACGTGTCTGCATTTCCGCCGAACCCAGAGCACACAAAACGTACAGTGATTCGACCCCGCCTTCAGGGAACTCGCACGTGATGCAATTAACCCCAGGCGGCCACTGGACATTCAGTGTAGCCTGAAAATTTTCAGGCTCTCCCTTGTAAGCCAGGTATTCTGGAGATACATTGTACAAACCGGCCTCACTAACCCATGACTTGCTCATCCTTTCACCACAATCACGACCCCATGTATCACAAAGTTTACTCACTAAAGGGTGTAGTTGGTCAGCTGAACGTCCAGTAGGGAGTCAGAAACTGCAGCATAAGACGCTGTGCCCTCGACTTGGAAACTGAAGCGTGATGGGAAGTTTATTTACCACACTGGAATGACGACACGTGGCCTCAAGGTTAACTGATGAACAGTGTAGTGGCCTATCTTTTCTTCATTGCAGAATTGCGTTTGTGAGGACAAGTGATTTCCCCCCCCAACCCCGTGAGCCCTACGTGGCCTTTCACTCCCTGCTAGGTGCTCATCCCTCAGCAATCGTCGGTGAGTAAGCCAAACATATAGGAGGACTGGCCCCAAGCTAAGGTACTGTTTTGTTCGTCACACAGATAGGCAGGCAACAGGTTCCAGGCAGCATTTGTCAAAGCGGTGCTTTAAGTGTAGGAAGCATTTCTGGTGTCTTAGGACAAACAGGTCTGCACTGGGATCCAAGATGTACACGATGGACCGCCCGTCGCTTCTAGGAGCTGAGAGAAGTGTTCGGCTGAGGACAACCATATGCCGAAAGAAGGGCAGCAAAGATCTTCTTTTGCTAAACATCTAGCATGTGGTAAGTGAAACAACTCAAGTATCTCCCTTCTAACGCACCTTGGGAGTACAAACTAGAGAGAGACACGGCAGGGTGAATGCTCTGTGTGGTCCTTTTTGAAAGTAAGGCTGCGAGTGAAACTTTATTTTCCTCACCGGCATTTACAGAGCCGCAGGCTCAATTCTCCCCAAGAAACACCGTTGCTGCACAGCTTCTCTTCGTAACACAATTGCCATCGTGATGACGTGAGTTTCTAGGCAAGAAACTTGGAGGTTGCCATCCCTTGGTAGGTGGTCATCCTTCAGTAGTCTTCAGGGAATGGGCCCACCACATGGGGCCTCTAGCCTCAAGCTAACGTCCAGGTGTTCTCATGACAGACTTAGGGAAGCAACAGGTTGCATAGAGCCTTAGTCCCTGTGGTTCGTGAACTCTAGGAAGCATATCAGCTCTCTTTTGGACTCACTTGTCAGCGCTAGGTTCCGAAACGTACTGAGAAAGGACTGCCTGTGTCTCCGTGGAGCCTTGAGCCATCTACCGTCGGGAACGGCTAGATGCCGACTGATGGGCAGTGAAGGGCTTCGTTGTTTAGACACCTGGATTGCGATAGCTTGAGAGCAACCCAGTTATCAACGTTCCATGCCTTCCTTCATGCAAAGGGTGTCTGCGCTCTGGAGGAACCGTGAGCTGCAGTAGAAAATACAATTAGCCTACCACTGCTCCTGGGAGCTGTTCCACGACGTCCGTCTACCTCAAGCGGCAACTACACTTTAAGTCCGGCTTCAAAACCTACAGGGTTTTCCCGAACTGGTAGATAGTCTAGAGAAGTACCATCACCTAGGCCTAACTAAAGCCCTCGCCTTGATATCCTTACACCACAGTCAGGACTCCCAGCGTGGCAATGGTTACTAGGGTCACGAGCCACTGTGTCCACGGGATGTACAAGAGAGAGTCCGATGCGACTTGTTAATACGCTGCTTTGTCCTGCTGGAAATTGAGGCTTCCTGGGAAAGTTGATTTTCCTCATTGCAAAGTAGAGAGTTTGCGGCCCCAGGATTACCTGGTAAACACTGTTGTTGCCCATCGTCTCTTTGCTGCACAGTCGTCTTTGGGAGGACTAGGTATCTTCCACGAAAGAACACTTGGCTTTCAATTCCTGCCACGTCCTCATCCCTCCAAAATTGTTCGTGAGTACGCCCACAACCCTGGACGACTCGCCTCAGGCCAACGTTCTACTTCTCTCGTCACAGACATAGGCGGGCCGCAGGCTCACGGCAGCCTTTGTCAAAGCGGTGCTTTAAATCTAGGAAGCGTTTCTGGCGTCTTAGGACACGGGGGTCTGCACTAGGATCCAAGATGTAAACGACGGACTGCCCGTCCTTTCTGGGCCTTGTGAGCGAAGCTCAGTTGAGGGCAACTATAGGCCGAAAGAAGGGCTGTGAAGGGCGTCTTTGGTTCAAATGCTAGGATGCGGCACGTTGAAACGACTGTAGTATCTCCGTGCTATGCGCACCTTGGACGTGCCATGGAGAGACGGAAACAACAGGGTGAATGCTCTGCGGTCCATTTTGAAACTAAGGCTTGAAGGGAAACTTTATTTTCCTCATTGGGATTTAGAGAGCTGCGGGCTCAGTTCTCCCTGGGAAACAGTGTTGTTGCACAGTTGCCTTTGTGATGACAAGTGAATTTCCTGGAAGGAAATTGGATGTTGCCGTTCCTCGGTAAGTGCTCCTACTTTGGTTGTCCTCAGGGAAGGGGAGAAGCACATGGGGCCTCTGGCCTTAAGCTACTGTTCAGGTTTTCTCATGAACGAGGTAGGCATGCTACAGACCACAAGCAGCCTTAGTCCCTGGGTTTCTTGAACCCTAGGAAGCATATCAGGTCTCTCTTGAGTCGCCCGTCTGCAATAGGTTTCGAAACGGATAAAAGGGCCTCCTGTGTCTTCAGGGAGTTGTGAGCAACGCACCGCTGGCAGCAGCTAGATGCCGAGTCATGGGCAGTGAAGGGCTTCGTCAGAGAAACACCTAGGTTGGGGTAGCTTAGAAACAGCCAGCTATCAGCGTTCTGTTCGTTCCTTCATGCAAAACGTGTCTGCATTTCAACCGAACCCAGAGCACACAAAACGTACAGTGATTCGACCCCGCCTTCAGGGAACTCGCACGTGATGCAATTAACCCCAGGCGGCCACTGGACATTCAGTGTAGCCTGAAAATTTTCAGGCTCTCCCTTGAAAGCCAGGTATTCTGGATATACATTGTACAAACCAGCCTCACTAACCCATGACTTGCTCATCCTTTCACCACAATCACGACCCCGTGTATCACAAAGTTTACTCACTAAAGGGTGTAGTTAGTTGGTCAGCTGAACGTCCAGTAGGGAGTCAGAAACTGCAGCATAAGACGCTGTGCCCTCGACTTGGAAACTGAAGCGTGATGGGAAGTTTATTTACCACACTGGAATGACGACACGCGGCCTCAAGGTTAACTGATGAACAGTGTAGTGGCCTATCTTTTCTTCATTGCAGAATTGCCTTTGTGAGGACAAGTGATTCCCCCCCCCAACCCCGTGAGGCATACGTGGCCTTTCACTCCCTGCTAGGTGCTCATCCCTCAGCAATCGTCGGTGAGTAAGCCAAACATATAGGAGGACTGGCCCCAAGCTAAGGTACTGTTTTGTTCGTCACACAGATAGGCAGGCAACAGGTTCCAGGCAGCATTTGTCAAAGCGGTGCTTTAAGTGTAGGAAGCATTTCTGGTGTCTTAGGACAAACATGTCTGCACTGGGATCCAAGATGTACACGATGGACCGCCCGTCGCTTCTAGGAGCTGAGAGAAGTGTTCGGCTGAGGACAACCACATGCCGAAAGAAGGGAAGCAAAGATCTTCTTTTGCTAAACATCTAGCATGTGGTAAGTGAAACAACTCAAGTATCTCCCTTCTAACGCACCTTGGGAGTACAAACTAGAGAGAGACACAGCAGGGTGAATGCTCTGTGTGGTCCCTCTTGAAAGTAAGGCTGCGAGTGAAACTTTATTTTCCTCACCGGCATTTACAGAGCCGCAGGCTCAATTCTCCCCAAGAAACACCGTTGCTGCACAGCTTCTCTTCGTAACACAATTGCCATCGTGATGATGTGAGTTTCTAGGCAAGAAACTTGGAGGTTGCCATCCCTTGGTAGGTGGTCATCCTTCAGTAGTCTTCAGGGAATGGGCCCACCACATGGGGCCTCTAGCCTCAAGCTAACATCCAGGTGTTCTCATGACAGACTTAGGGAAGCAACAGGTTGCATAGAGCCTTAGTCCCTGTGGTTCGTGAACTCTAGGAAGCATATCAGCTCTCTTTTGGACTCACTTGTCAGCGCTAGGTTCCGAAACGTACTGAGAAAGGACTGCCTGTGTCTCCGTGGAGCCTTGAGCCATCTACCGTCGGGAACGGCTAGATGCCGACTGATGGGCAGTGAAGGGCTTCGTTGTTTAGACACCTGGATTGCGATAGCTTGAAAGCAACCCAGTTATCAACGTTCCATGCCTTCCTTCATGCAAAGGGTGTCTGCGCTCTGGAGGAACCCTGAGCTGCAGTAGAAAATACAATTAGCCTACCACTGCTCCTGGGAGCTGTTCCACGACGTCCGTCTACCTCAAGCGGCAACTACACTTTAAGTCCGGCTTGAAAACGTACAGGGTTTTCCCGAACTGGTAGATAATCTAGAGAAGTACTGTCACCTAGGCCTAACTAAAGCCCTCACCTTGATATCCTTACACCACAGTCAGGACTCCCAGCATGGCAACGGTTACTAGGGTCACGAGCCACTGTGTCCACGGGATGTACAAGAGAGAGTCCGATGCGACTTGTTAATACGCTGCTTTGTCCTGCTGGAAATTGAGGCTTCCTGGGAAAGTTGATTTTCCTCATTGCAAAGTAGAGAGTTTGCGGCCCCAGGATTACCTGGTAAACACTGTTGTTGCCCATCGTCTCTTTGCTGCACAGTCGTCTTTGGGAGGACTAGGTATCTTCCACGAAAGAACACTTGGCTTTCAATTCCTGTCACGTCCTCATCCCTCCAAAATTGTTCGTGAGTACGCCCACAACCCTGGACGACTCGCCTCAGGCCAACGTTCTACTTCTCTCGTCACAGACATAGGCGGGCCGCAGGCTCACGGCAGCGTTTGTCAAAGCGGTGCTTTAAATCTAGGAAGCGTTTCTGGCGTCTTAGGACACGGGGGTCTGCACTAGGATCCAAGATGTAAACGATGGACTGCCCGTCCTTTCTGGGCCTTGTGAGCGAAGCTCAGTTGAGGGCAACTATAGGCCGAAAGAAGGGCTGTGAAGGGCGTCTTTGGTTCAAATGCTAGGATGCGGCAAGTTGAAACGACTGTAGTATCTCCATGCTATGCGCACCTTGGACGTGCCATGGAGAGACGGAAACAACAGGGTGAATGCTCTGCGGTCCATTTTGAAACTAAGGCTTGAAGGGAAACTTTATTTTCCTCATTGGGATTTAGAGAGCTGCGGGCTCAGTTCTCCCTGGGAAACAGTGTTGTTGCACAGTTGCCTTTGTGATGACAAGTGAATTTCCTGGAAGGAAATTGGATGTTGCCGTTCCTCGGTAAGTGCTCCTACTTTGGTTGTCCTCAGGGAAGGGGAGAAGCACACGGGGCCTCTGGCCTTAAGCTACTGTTCAGGTTTTCTCATGAACGAGGTAGGCATGCTACAGACCACAAGCAGCCTTAGTCCCTGGGTTTCTTGAACCCTAGGAAGCATATCAGGTCTCTCTTGAGTCGCCAGTCTGCAATAGGTTCCGAAACGGATAAAAGGGCCTCCTGTGTCTTCAGGGAGTTGTGAGCAACGCACCGCTGGCAGCAGCTAGATGCCGAGTCATGGGCAGTGAAGGGCTTCGTCAGAGAAACACCTAGGTTGGGGTAGCTTAGAAACAGCCAGCTATCAGCGTTCTGTTCGTTCCTTCATGCAAAACGTGTCTGCATTTCCACCGAACCCAGAGCACACAAAACGTACAGTGATTCGACCCCGCCTTCAGGGAACTCGCATGTGATGCAATTAACCCCAGGCGGCCACTGGACATTCAGTGTAGCCTGAAAATTTTCAGGCTCTCCCTTGAAAGCCAGGTATTCTGGAGATACATTGTACAAACCGGCCTCACTAACCCATGACTTGCTCATCCTTTCACCACAATCACGACCCCGTGTATCACAAAGTTTACTCACTAAAGGGTGTAGTTAGTTGGTCAGCTGAACGTCCAGTAGGGAGTCAGAAACTGCAGCATAAGACGCTGTGCCCTCGACTTGGAAACTGAAGCGTGATGGGAAGTTTATTTACCACACTGGAATGACGACACGCGGCCTCAAGGTTAACTGATGAACAGTGTAGTGGCCTATCTTTTCTTCATTGCAGAATTGCGTTTGTGAGGACAAGTGATTCCCCCCCCAACCCCGTGAGGCATACGTGGCCTTTCACTCCCTGCTAGGTGCTCATCCCTCAGCAATCGTCGGTGAGTAAGCCAAACATATAGGAGGACTGGCCCCAAGCTAAGGTACTGTTTTGTTCGTCACACAGATAGGCAGGCAACAGGTTCCAGGCAGCATTTGTCAAAGCGGTGCTTTAAGTGTAGGAAGCATTTCTGGTGTCTTAGGACAAACAGGTCTGCACTGGGATCCAAGATGTACACGATGGACCGCCCGTCGCTTCTAGGAGCTGAGAGAAGTGTTCGGCTGAGGACAACCACATGCCGAAAGAAGGGCAGCAAAGATCTTCTTTTGCTAAACATCTAGCATGTGGTAAGTGAAACAACTCAAGTATCTCCCTTCTAAGGCACCTTGGGAGTACAAACTAGAGAGAGACACAGCAGGGTGAATGCTCTGTGTGGTCCCTCTTGAAAGTAAGGCTGCGAGTGAAACTTTATTTTCCTCACCGGCATTTACAGAGCCGCAGGCTCAATTCTCCCCAAGAAACACCGTTGCTGCACAGCTTCTCTTCGTAACACAATTGCCATCGTGATGATGTGAGTTTCTAGGCAAGAAACTTGGAGGTTGCCATCCCTTGGTAGGTGGTCATCCTTCAGTAGTCTTCAGGGAATGGGCCCACCACATGGGGCCTCTAGCCTCAAGCTAACGTCCAGGTGTTCTCATGACAGACTTAGGGAAGCAACAGGTTGCATAGAGCCTTAGTCCCTGTGGTTCGTGAACTCTAGGAAGCATATCAGCTCTCTTTTGGACTCACTTGTCAGCGCTAGGTTCCGAAACGTACTGAGAAAGGACTGCCTGTGTCTCCGTGGAGCCTTGAGCCATCTACCGTCGGGAACGGCTAGATGCCGACTGATGGGCAGTGAAGGGCTTCGTTGTTTAGACACCTGGATTGCGATAGCTTGAAAGCAACCCAGTTATCAACGTTCCATGCCTTCCTTCATGCAAAGGGTGTCTGCGCTCTGGAGGAACCCTGAGCTGCAGTAGAAAATACAATTAGCCTACCACTGCTCCTGGGAGCTGTTCCACGACGTCCGTCTACCTCAAGCGGCAACTACACTTTAAGTCCGGCTTCAAAACCTACAGGGTTTTCCCGAACTGGTAGATAGTCTAGAGAAGTACTGTCACCTAGGCCTAACTAAAGCCCTCGCCTTGATATCCTTACACCACAGTCAGGACTCCCAGCATGGCAATGGTTACTAGGGTCACGAGCCACTGTGTCCACGGGATGTACAAGAGATAGTCCGATGCGACTTGTTAATACGCTGCTTTGTCCTGCTGGAAATTGAGGCTTCCTGGGAAAGTTGATTTTCCTCATTGCAAAGTAGAGAGTTTGCGGCCCCAGGATTACCTGGTAAACACTGTTGTTGCCCATCGTCTCTTTGCTGCACAGTCGTCTTTGGGAGGACTAGGTATCTTCCATGAAAGAACACTTCGCTTTCAATTCCTGCCACGTCCTCATCCCTCCAAAATTGTTCGTGTTATGCCCACAACCCTGGACGACTCGCCTCAGGCCAACATTCTACTTCTCTCGTCACAGACATAGGCAGGCCGCAGGCTCACGGCAGCGTTTGTCAAAGCGGTGCTTTAAATCTAGGAAGCGTTTCTGGCGTCTTAGGACACGGGGGTCTGCACTAGGATCCAAGATGTAAACGACGGACTGCCCGTCCTTTCTGGGCCTTGTGAGCGAAGCTCAGTTGAGGGCAACTCTAGGCCGAAAGAAGGGCTGTGAAGGGCGTCTTTGGTTCAAATGCTAGGATGCGGCAAGTTGAAACGACTGTAGTATCTCCGTGCTATGCGCACCTTGGACGTGCCATGGAGAGACGGAAACAACAGGGTGAATGCTCTGCGGTCCATTTTGAAACTAAGGCTTGAAGGGAAACTTTATTTTCCTCATTGGGATTTAGAGAGCTGCGGGCTCAGTTCTCCCTGGGAAACAGTGTTGTTGCACAGTTGCCTTTGTGATGACAAGTGAATTTCCTGGAAGGAAATTGGATGTTGCCGTTCCTCGGTAAGTGCTCCTACTTTGGTTGTCCTCAGGGAAAGGGAGAAGCACACGGGGCCTCTGGCCTTAAGCTACTGTTCAGGTTTTCTCATGAACGAGGTAGGCATGCAACAGACCACAAGCAGCCTTAGTCCCTGGGTTTCTTGAACCCTAGGAAGCATATCAGGTCTCTCTTGAGTCGCCGGTCTGCAATAGGTTCCGAAATGGATAAAAGGGCCTCCTGTGTCTTCAGGGAGTTGTGAGCAATGCACCGCTGGCAGCAGCTAGATGCCGAGTCATGGGCAGCGAAGGGCTTCGTCAGAGAAACACCTAGGTTGGGGTAGCTTAGAAACAGCCAGCTATCAGCGTTCTGTTCGTTCCTTCATGCAAAACGTGTCTGCATTTCCGCCGAACCCAGAGCACACAAAACGTACAGTGATTCGACCCCGCCTTCAGGGAACTCGCACGTGATGCAATTAACCCCAGGCGGCCACTGGACATTCAGTGTAGCCTGAAAATTTTCAGGCTCTCCCTTGAAAGCCAGGTATTCTGGAGATACATTGTACAAACCGGCCTCACTAACCCATGACTTGCTCATCCTTTCACCACAATCACGACCCCGTGTATCACAAAGTTTACTCACTAAAGGGTGTAGTTAGTTGGTCAGCTGAACGTCCAGTAGGGAGTCAGAAACTGCAGCATAAGACGCTGTGCCCTCGACTTGGAAACTGAAGCGTGATGGGAAGTTTATTTACCACACTGGAATGACGACACGCGGCCTCAAGGTTAACTGATGAACAGTGTAGTGGCCTATCTTTTCTTCATTGCAGAATTGCGTTTGTGAGGACAAGTGATTCCCCCCCCAACCCCGTGAGGCATACGTGGCCTTTCACTCCCTGCTAGGTGCTCATCCCTCAGCAATCGTCGGTGAGTAAGCCAAACATATAGGAGGACTGGCCCCAAGCTAAGGTACTGTTTTGTTCGTCACACAGATAGGCAGGCAACAGGTTCCAGGCAGCATTTGTCAAAGCGGTGCTTTAAGTGTAGGAAGCATTTCTGGTGTCTTAGGACAAACAGGTCTGCACTGGGATCCAAGATGTACACGATGGACCGCCCGTCGCTTCTAGGAGCTGAGAGAAGTGTTCGGCTGAGGACAACCACATGCCGAAAGAAGGGCAGCAAAGATCTTCTTTTGCTAAACATCTAGCATGTGGTAAGTGAAACAACTCAAGTATCTCCCTTCTAAGGCACCTTGGGAGTACAAACTAGAGAGAGACACAGCAGGGTGAATGCTCTGTGTGGTCCCTCTTGAAAGTAAGGCTGCGAGTGAAACTTTATTTTCCTCACCGGCATTTACAGAGCCGCAGGCTCAATTCTCCCCAAGAAACACCGTTGCTGCACAGCTTCTCTTCGTAACACAATTGCCATCGTGATGATGTGAGTTTCTAGGCAAGAAACTTGGAGGTTGCCATCCCTTGGTAGGTGGTCATCCTTCAGTAGTCTTCAGGGAATGGGCCCACCACATGGGGCCTCTAGCCTCAAGCTAACGTCCAGGTGTTCTCATGACAGACTTAGGGAAGCAACAGGTTGCATAGAGCCTTAGTCCCTGTGGTTCGTGAACTCTAGGAAGCATATCAGCTCTCTTTTGGACTCACTTGTCAGCGCTAGGTTCCGAAACGTACTGAGAAAGGACTGCCTGTGTCTCCGTGGAGCCTTGAGCCATCTACCGTCGGGAACGGCTAGATGCCGACTGATGGGCAGTGAAGGGCTTCGTTGTTTAGACACCTGGATTGCGATAGCTTGAAAGCAACCCAGTTATCAACGTTCCATGCCTTCCTTCATGCAAAGGGTGTCTGCGCTCTGGAGGAACCCTGAGCTGCAGTAGAAAATACAATTAGCCTACCACTGCTCCTGGGAGCTGTTCCACGACGTCCGTCTACCTCAAGCGGCAACTACACTTTAAGTCCGGCTTCAAAACCTACAGGGTTTTCCCGAACTGGTAGATAGTCTAGAGAAGTACTGTCACCTAGGCCTAACTAAAGCCCTCGCCTTGATATCCTTACACCACAGTCAGGACTCCCAGCATGGCAATGGTTACTAGGGTCACGAGCCACTGTGTCCACGGGATGTACAAGAGATAGTCCGATGCGACTTGTTAATACGCTGCTTTGTCCTGCTGGAAATTGAGGCTTCCTGGGAAAGTTGATTTTCCTCATTGCAAAGTAGAGAGTTTGCGGCCCCAGGATTACCTGGTAAACACTGTTGTTGCCCATCGTCTCTTTGCTGCACAGTCGTCTTTGGGAGGACTAGGTATCTTCCATGAAAGAACACTTCGCTTTCAATTCCTGCCACGTCCTCATCCCTCCAAAATTGTTCGTGTTATGCCCACAACCCTGGACGACTCGCCTCAGGCCAACGTTCTACTTCTCTCGTCACAGACATAGGCAGGCCGCAGGCTCACGGCAGCGTTTGTCAAAGCGGTGCTTTAAATCTAGGAAGCGTTTCTGGCGTCTTAGGACACGGGGGTCTGCACTAGGATCCAAGATGTAAACGACGGACTGCCCGTCCTTTCTGGGCCTTGTGAGCGAAGCTCAGTTGAGGGCAACTCTAGGCCGAAAGAAGGGCTGTGAAGGGCGTCTTTGGTTCAAATGCTAGGATGCGGCAAGTTGAAACGACTGTAGTATCTCCGTGCTATGCGCACCTTGGACGTGCCATGGAGAGACGGAAACAACAGGGTGAATGCTCTGCGGTCCATTTTGAAACTAAGGCTTGAAGGGAAACTTTATTTTCCTCATTGGGATTTAGAGAGCTGCGGGCTCAGTTCTCCCTGGGAAACAGTGTTGTTGCACAGTTGCCTTTGTGATGACAAGTGAATTTCCTGGAAGGAAATTGGATGTTGCCGTTCCTCGGTAAGTGCTCCTACTTTGGTTGTCCTCAGGGAAAGGGAGAAGCACACGGGGCCTCTGGCCTTAAGCTACTGTTCAGGTTTTCTCATGAACGAGGTAGGCATGCAACAGACCACAAGCAGCCTTAGTCCCTGGGTTTCTTGAACCCTAGGAAGCATATCAGGTCTCTCTTGAGTCGCCGGTCTGCAATAGGTTCCGAAATGGATAAAAGGGCCTCCTGTGTCTTCAGGGAGTTGTGAGCAATGCACCGCTGGCAGCAGCTAGATGCCGAGTCATGGGCAGCGAAGGGCTTCGTCAGAGAAACACCTAGGTTGGGGTAGCTTAGAAACAGCCAGCTATCAGCGTTCTGTTCGTTCCTTCATGCAAAACGTGTCTGCATTTCCGCCGAACCCAGAGCACACAAAACGTACAGTGATTCGACCCCGCCTTCAGGGAACTCGCACGTGATGCAATTAACCCCAGGCGGCCACTGGACATTCAGTGTAGCCTGAAAATTTTCAGGCTCTCCCTTGAAAGCCAGGTATTCTGGAGATACATTGTACAAACCGGCCTCACTAACCCATGACTTGCTCATCCTTTCACCACAATCACGACCCCGTGTATCACAAAGTTTACTCACTAAAGGGTGTAGTTAGTTGGTCAGCTGAACGTCCAGTAGGGAGTCAGAAACTGCAGCATAAGATGCTGTGCCCTCGACTTGGAAACTGAAGCGTGATGGGAAGTTTATTTACCACACTGGAATGACGACACGCGGCCTCAAGGTTAACTGATGAACAGTGTAGTGGCCTATCTTTTCTTCATTGCAGAATTGCCTTTGTGAGGACAAGTGATTCCCCCCCCAAACCCCGTGAGGCATACGTGGCCTTTCACTCCCTGCTAGGTGCTCATCCCTCAGCAATCGTCGGTGAGTAAGCCAAACATATAGGAGGACTGGCCCCAAGCTAAGGTACTGTTTTGTTCGTCACACAGATAGGCAGGCAACAGGTTCCAGGCAGCATTTGTCAAAGCGGTGCTTTAAGTGTAGGAAGCATTTCTGGTGTCTTAGGAAAAACAGGTCTGCACTGGGATCCAAGATGTACACGATGGACCGCCCGTCGCTTCTAGGAGCTGAGAGAAGTGTTCGGCTGAGGACAACCACATGCCGAAAGAAGGGCAGCAAAGATCTTGTTTTGCTAAACATCTAGCATGTGGTAAGTGCAACAACTCAAGTATCTCCCTTCTAACGCACCTTGGGAGTACAAACTAGAGAGAGACACAGCAGGGTGAATGCTCTGTGTGGTCCCTCTTGAAAGTAAGGCTGCGAGTGAAACTTTATTTTCCTCACCGGCATTTACAGAGCCGCAGGCTCAATTCTCCCCAAGAAACACCGTTGCTGCACAGCTTCTCTTCGTAACACAATTGCCATCGTGATGATGTGAGTTTCTAGGCAAGAAACTTGGAGGTTGCCATCCCTTGGTAGGTGGTCATCCTTCAGTAGTCTTCAGGGAATGGGCCCACCACATGGGGCCTCTAGCCTCAAGCTAACGTCCAGGTGTTCTCATGACAGACTTAGGGAAGCAACAGGTTGCATAGAGCCTTAGTCCCTGTGGTTCGTGAACTCTAGGAAGCATATCAGCTCTCTTTTGGACTCACTTGTCAGCGCTAGGTTCCGAAACGTACTGAGAAAGGACTGCCTGTGTCTCCGTGGAGCCTTGAGCCATCTACCGTCGGGAACGGCTAGATGCCGACTGATGGGCAGTGAAGGGCTTCGTTGTTTAGACACCTGGATTGCGATAGCTTGAAAGCAACCCAGTTATCAACGTTCCATGCCTTCCTTCATGCAAAGGGTGTCTGCGCTCTGGAGGAACCCTGAGCTGCAGTAGAAAATACAATTAGCCTACCACTGCTCCTGGGAGCTGTTCCACGACGTCCGTCTACCTCAAGCGGCAACTACACTTTAAGTCCGGCTTGAAAACGTACAGGGTTTTCCCGAACTGGTAGATAATCTAGAGAAGTACTGTCACCTAGGCCTAACTAAAGCCCTCACCTTGATATCCTTACACCACAGTCAGGACTCCCAGCATGGCAACGGATACTAGGGTCACGAGCCACTGTGTCCACGGGATGTACAAGAGAGAGTCCGATGCGACTTGTTAATACGCTGCTTTGTCCTGCTGGAAATTGAGGCTTCCTGGGAAAGTTGATTTTCCTCATTGCAAAGTAGAGAGTTTGCGGCCCCAGGATTACCTGGTAAACACTGTTGTTGCCCATCGTCTCTTTGCTGCACAGTCGTCTTTGGGAGGACTAGGTATCTTCCACGAAAGAACACTTGGCTTTCAATTCCTGCCACGTCCTCATCCCTCCAAAATTGTTCGTGTTACGCCCACAACCCTGGACGACTCGCCTCAGGCCAACGTTCTACTTCTCTCGTCACAGACATAGGCGGGCCGCAGGCTCACGGCAGCGTTTGTCAAAGCGGTGCTTTAAATCTAGGAAGCGTTTCTGGCGTCTTAGGACACGGAGCTCTGAACTAGGATCCAAGATGTAAATGACGGACTGCCCGTCCTTTCTGGGCCTTGTGAGCGAAGCTCAGTTGAGGGCAACTATAGGCCGAAAGAAGGGCTGTGAAGGGCGTCTTTGGTTCAAATGCTAGGATGCGGCAAGTTGAAACGACTGTAGTATCTCCGTGCTATGCGCACCTTGGACGTGCCATGGAGAGACGGAAACAACAGGGTGAATGCTCTGCGGTCCATTTTGAAACTAAGGCTTGAAGGGAAACTTTATTTTCCTCATTGGGATTTAGAGAGCTGCGGGCTCAGTTCTCCCTGGGAAACAGTGTTGTTGCACAGTTGCCTTTGTGATGACAAGTGAATTTCCTGGAAGGAAATTGGATGTTGCCGTTCCTCGGTAAGTGCTTCTACTTTGGTTGTCCTCAGGGAAGGGGAGAAGCACACGGGGCCTCTGGCCTTAAGCTACTGTTCAGGTTTTATCATGAACGAGGTAGGCATGCTACAGACCACAAGCAGCCTTAGTCCCTGGGTTTCTTGAACCCTAGGAAGCATATCAGGTCTCTCTTGAGTCGCCAGTCTGCAATAGGTTCCGAAATGGATAAAAGGGCCTCCTGTGTCTTCAGGGAGTTGTGAGCAACGCACCGCTGGCAGCAGCTAGATGCCGAGTCATGGGCAGTGAAGGGCTTCGTCAGAGAAACACCTAGGTTGGGGTAGCTTAGAAACAGCCAGCTATCAGCGTTCTGTTCGTTCCTTCATGCAAAACGTGTCTGCATTTCCACCGAACCCAGAGCACACAAAACGTACAGTGATTCGACCCCGCCTTCAGGGAACTCGCACGTGATGCAATTAACCCCAGGCGGCCACTGGACATTCAGTGTAGCCTGAAAATTTTCAGGCTCTCCCTTGAAAACCAGGTATTCTGGAGATACATTGTACAAACCGGCCTCACTAACCCATGACTTGCTCATCCTTTCACCACAATCACGACCCCATGTATCACAAAGTTTACTCACTAAAGGGTGTAGTTTGTTGGTCAGCTGAACGTCCAGTAGGGAGTCAGAAACTGCAGCATAAGACGCTGTGCCCTCGACTTGGAAACTGAAGCGTGATGGGAAGTTTATTTACCACACTGGAATGACGACACGCGGCCTCAAGGTTAACTGATGAACAGTGTAGTGGCCTATCTTTTCTTCATTGCAGAATTGCGTTTGTGAGGACAAGTGATTCCCCCCACCAACCCCGTGAGGCATACGTGGCCTTTCACTCCCTGCTAGGTGCTCATCCCTCAGCAATCGTCGGTGAGTAAGCCAAACATATAGGAGGACTGGCCCCAAGCTAAGGTACTGTTTTGTTCGTCACACAGATAGGCAGGCAACAGGTTCCAGGCAGCATTTGTCAAAGCGGTGCTTTAAGTGTAGGAAGCATTTCTGGTGTCTTAGGACAAACAGGTCTGCACTGGGATCCAAGATGTACACGATGGACCGCCCGTCGCTTCTAGGAGCTGAGAGAAGTGTTCGGCTGAGGACAACCACATGCCGAAAGAAGGGCAGCAAAGATCTTGTTTTGCTAAACATCTAGCATGTGGTAAGTGAAACAACTCAAGTATCTCCCTTCTAACGCACCTTGGGAGTACAAACTAGAGAGAGACACAGCAGGGTGAATGCTCTGTGTGGTCCCTCTTGAAAGTAAGGCTGCGAGTGAAACTTTATTTTCCTCACCGGCATTTACAGAGCCGCAGGCTCAATTCTCCCCAAGAAACACCGTTGCTGCACAGCTTCTCTTCGTAACACAATTGCCATCGTGATGATGTGAGTTTCTAGGCAAGAAACTTGGAGGTTGCCATCCCTTGGTAGGTGGTCATCCTTCAGTAGTCTTCAGGGAATGGGCCCACCACATGGGGCCTCTAGCCTCAAGCTAACGTCCAGGTGTTCTCATGACAGACTTAGGGAAGCAACAGGTTGCATAGAGCCTTAGTCCCTGTGGTTCGTGAACTCTAGGAAGCATATCAGCTCTCTTTTGGACTCACTTGTCAGCGCTAGGTTCCGAAACGTACTGAGAAAGAACTGCCTGTGTCTCCGTGGAGCCTTGAGCCATCTACCGTCGGGAACGGCTAGATGCCGACTGATGGGCAGTGAAGGGCTTCGTTGTTTAGACACCTGGATTGCGATAGCTTGAAAGCAACCCAGTTATCAACGTTCCATGCCTTCCTTCATGCAAAGGGTGTCTGCACTCTGGAGGAACCCTGAACTGCAGTAGAAAATACAATTAGCCTACCACTGCTCCTGGGAGCTGTTCCACGACGTCCGTCTACCTCAAGCGGCAACTACACTTTAAGTCCGGCTTGAAAACGTACAGGGTTTTCCCGAACTGGTAAATAATCTAGAGAAGTACTGTCACCAAGGCCTAACTAAAGCCCTCACCTTGATATCCTTACACCACAGTCAGGACTCCCAGCATGGCAACGGTTACTAGGGTCACGAGCCACTGTGTCCACGGGATGTACAAGAGAGAGTCCGATGCGACTTGTTAATACGCTGCTTTGTCCTGCTGGAAATTGAGGCTTCCTGGGAAAGTTGATTTTCCTCATTGCAAAGTAGAGAGTTTGCGGCCCCAGGATTACCTGGTAAACACTGTTGTTGCCCATCGTCTCTTTGCTGCACAGTCGTCTTTGGGAGGACTAGGTATCTTCCACGAAGGAACACTTGGCTTTCAATTCCTGCCACGTCCTCATCCCTCCAAAATTGTTCGTGTTACGCCCACAACCCTGGACGACTCGCCTCAGGCCAACGTTCTAC
>NW_028132600.1:0-59000 GCF_964374135.1 Grampus griseus | reverse complement strand
TTACGGTACAAGTTCAATATCGCAGAAAGTGAATAATGGATAAAGAAGTTGTGGTACTTACGTACAATGCAATATCACTCAGCAATGAAATCTATGTCATCAGGCCCGTAGCAGCATAATGAGTGGACTCAGGTATGATGATTCTAACTGAAATAAGTCACACAGAAAAAGAAACATCATAAGATATCACTAATACACGGAATGTAAACTTGGCTACACAGGAACTGAATTACAAAACAGAACAGGGTCTCAAATTTAGAAAACCAACTTATGCTTGCTTAAGGGGAAAGGTGAGTTGGGGTGCTGCCTAAAACCAGAGATTGAAATGAGCACAGATAAAGTTCCTTAAGCCAAATATGGAATAGACAAGAGCTACTCCTTCTCAACGAAATGGGCTCAACACCCCATATTAAACGCCTAAGAATGCACCTGACTAGTAAGTATCTTAAAACCTATGGATTGCTATGTCTCCGAAAGAGAAACAAGCGTGTGTACAGGGGCATAAACGCAGCAGTGATAGGATTGGAGAGGTTCGGTGAGCAAATGAAGACCCTTTGAAGTCATATTGCGTGGTACCCATTCCACGGGTCTCAACTCTCCAGGTTTAAGGGATTCTTCCTTCAGCTAAAACATGCATGTGGAACCCAGAGTATGATCAACCATGTGATCGGGAGACGTGTTCAAATATGAGTCAATTCTCGTCCCCTGGTACTCGGGTGCAACATTCCAGACGCTTTACTAACACTCTCCCGACTTGGAGAGTCAGTGCCTTTAACCTCCTGTTTGGCCCAGTTTGCAATTTCTGTGGAAGATGAACAGGAATAGGGAGAACCAATGAGAGACTAGCTGGAGGTGTCTGCACGGGCAAATTTAACTCTCATTTCCCACCAGGAAGAGGAATTAACCAAAGGCTCAGCGTGCCGTGCCGGAACCAGATTAGGGCCTGAAGCAATCCTGCGGTGTTGCGGCCAGCTCACAAGAAAGCGAGTTGAAGAAAGGAGCTCAGGGACACTGTAATTCACAAACCTGCAGAGTTATAAATGACAGCTATCGTCCAAAAATATACTGAAGTAAGGCTGCCAAGAGGACTTGAAAGCGGGTCAGAATTGCAGGAAACCGATTTCAGGAGGTAGACTGGAATTGCATTGAAAGCATAGGAAAAGAGGCAGAACGTCCACAATGATGAACTTGGCCAAAAAGGGCGTATGCGTTTTTTCCTGAATATATTCAGGAAAAAACGCATACGCCCTTTTTGGCCAACCAAGCAAGCTTGCAAAGGAAATCTGCACTACAATGAAGTCTCACTTCCCCCCGGTCAAAAGGGCCATCTGAAAAAAGTGTAAAATCCAGAAGGCAGGACAGGCCATGGAGAACTGGGAGCCTTGTTATGCTGATGGGTGGGATGTAAATTGCCAACAGCCACTCAGGAGAAGTGTATGCTGTTTCCTGAAACATCTAAAAAACAAATCAACAGAGCCTAGGGCACTTCCACTTATGGTCCTATAGCTTAGGGAAATTAAAATAAAAAAGACACAGCCACCCCAAAGTTTGGGACGGCTCTGTTTACAAGAACCTCGTTTATGGTACAAGTTCAATATCGCAGAAAGTGAATAATGGATAAAGAAGTTGTGGTACTTACGTACAACGCAATATCAATCAGCAATGAAATCTATGTAATCAGGCCCGTAGCATCATAATGAGTGGATTCAGGTATGATGATTCTAACTGAAATAAGTCACACAGAAAAAGAAACATCATAAGATATCACTAATACACGGAATGTAAACTTGGCTACACAGGAACTGAATTACAAAACAGAACAGGGTCTCAAATTTAGAAAACAAACTTATGCTTGCTAAGGGGAAAGGTGAGTTGGGGTGCTGCCTAAAACCAGAGATTGAAATGAGCACAGATAAAGTTCCTTAAGCCAAATATGGAATAGACAAGAGCTACTCCTTGCTCAACGAAATGGGCTCAACACCCCATATTAAACGCCTAAGAATGCACCTGACTAGTAAGTATCTTAAAACCTATGGATTGCTATGTCTCCGAAAGAGAAACAAGCGTGTGTACAGGGGCATAAACGCAGCAGTGATAGAATTGGAGAAGTTCGGTGAGCAAATGAAGACCCTTTGAAGTCATATTGCATGGTACCCATTCCACGGGTCTCAACTCTCCAGGTTTAAGGGATTCTTCCTTCAGCTAAAACATGCATGTGGAACCCAGAGTAAGATCAACCGTGTGATCGGGAGACGTGTTCAAATATGTCTCAGTTTTCGACCCCTGGTACTCGGGTGCAACATTCCAGACGCTTTACTAACACTCTCCCGACTTGGAGAGTCAGTGCCTTTAACCTCCTGTTTGGCCCAGTTTGCAATTTCTGTGGAAGATGAACAGGAATAGGGAGAACCAATGAGAGACTAGCTGGAGGTGTCTGGACGGACAAATTTAACTCTCATTTCCCACGAGGAAGAGGAATTAACCAAAGACTCAGCGTGCCGTGCCGGAACCAGATTAGGGCCTGAAGCAATCCTGCGGTGTTGCGGCCAGGTCACAAGAAAGCGAGGTGAAGAAAGGAGCTCAGGGGCACTGTAATTCACAAACCTGCAGAGTTATAAATGACACTTCTCGTCCAAAAATATACTGAAGTAAGGCTGCCAAGAGGACTTGAAAGCGGGACAGAATTGCAGGAAACCGATTTCAGGAGGTAGACTGCAATTACATTGAAAGCATAGGAAAAGAGGCAGAACGTCCACAATGATGCACTTGGCCAAAAATGGGCGTATGCGTTTTTTCCTGAATATATTCAGGAAAAAACGCATACGCCCTTTTTGGCCAACCAAGCAAGCTTGCAAAGGAAATCTGCACTACAATGAAGTCTCACTTCCCCCCGGTCAAAAGGGCCATCTGAAAAAAGTGTAAAATCCAGAAGGCAGGACAGGCCATGGAGAACTGGGAGCCTTGTTATGCTGATGGGCGGGATGTAAATTGCCAACAGCCACTCAGGAGAAGTGTATGCTGTTTCCTGAAACATCTAAAAAACAAAGCAACAGAGCCTAGGGCATTTCCACTTATGGTCCTATAGCTTAGGGAAATTAAAATCAAAAAGACACAGCCACCCCAAAGTTTGGGACGGCTCTGTTTACAAGAACCTCCTTTACGGTACAAGTTCAATATCGCAGAAATTGAGTAATGGATAAAGAAGATGTGGTACTTACGTACAATGCAATATCACTCAGCAATGAAATCTATGTCATCAGGCCCGTAGCAGCATAATGAGTGGATTCAGGTATGATGGTTCTAACTGAAATAAGTCACACAGAAAAAGAAACATCATAAGATATCACTAATACACGGAATGTACACTTGGCTACACAGGAACTGAAATACAAAACAGAACAGGGTCTCAAATTTAGAAAACCAACTTATGCTTGCTAATGGGAAAGGTGAGTTGGGGTGCTGCCTAAAACCAGAGATTGAAATGAGCACAGATAAAGTTCCTTAAGCCAAATATGGAATAGACAAGAGCTACTCCTTGCTCAACAAAATGGGCTCAACACCCCATATTAAACGCCTAAGAATGTACCTGACTAGTAAGTATCTTAAAACCTATGGATTGCTATGTCTCCGAAAGAGAATCAAGCGTGTGTACAGGGGCATAAACGCAGCAGTGATAGGATTGGAGAGGTTCAGTGAGCAAATGAAGACCCTTTGAAGTCATATTGCATGGTACCCATTCCACGGGTCTCAACTCTCCAGGTTTAAGGGATTCTTCCTTCAGCTAAAACATGCATGTGGAACCCAGAGTATGATCCACCGTGTGATCGGGAGACGTGTTCAAATATGTCTCAGTTCTCGTCCCCTGGTACTCGGGTGCAACATTCCAGACGCTTTACTAACACTCTCCCGACTTGGAGAGTCAGTGCCTTTAACCTCCTGTTTGGCCCAGTTTGCAATTTCTGCGGAAGATGAACAGGAATAGGGAGAACCAATGAGAGACTAGCTGGAGGTGTCTGGACGGGCAAATTTAACTCTCATTTCCCACCAGGAAGAGGAATTAACCAAAGGCTCAGCGTGCCGTGCCGGAACCAGATTACGGCCTGAAGCAATCCTGCGGTGTTGCGGCCAGCTCACAAGAAAGCGAGTTGAAGAAAGGAGCTCAGGGGCACTGTAATTCACAAACCTGCAGAGTTATAAATGACAGCTATCGTCCAAAAATATACTGAAGTAAGGCTGCCAAGAGGACTTGAAAGCGGGGCAGAATTGCAGGAAACCGATTTCAGGAGGTAGACTGGAATTGCATTTAAAGCATAGGAAAAGAGGCAGAACGTCCACAATGATGCACTTGGCCAAAAAGGGCGTATGCGTTTTTTCCTGAATATATTCAGGAAAAAACGCATACGCCCTTTTTGGCCAACCAAGCAAGCTTGCAAAGGAAACATGCACTACAATGAAGTCTCACTTCCCCCCGGTCAAAAGGGCCATCTGAAAAAGGTGTAAAATCCAGAAAGGCAAGACAGGCCATGGAGAACTGGGAGCCTTGTTATGCTGATGGGCGGGATGTAAATTGCCAAGAGCCACTCGGGAGAAGTGTATGGTGTTTCCTGAAACATCTAAAAAACAAAGCAACAGCGCCTAGGGCACTTCCACTTATGGTCCTATAGCTTAGGGAAATTAAAATCAAAAAGACACAGCCACCCCAAAGTTTGGGATGGCTCTGTTTACAAGAACCTCATTTAAGGTACAAGTTCAATATCGCAGAAAGTGAGTAATGGATAAAGAAGTTGTGGTACTTACGTACAATGCAATATCACTCAGCAATGAAATCTATGTCATCAGGCCCGTAGCAGCATAATGAGTGGATTCAGGTATGATGATTCTAACTGAAATAAGTCACACAGAAAAAGAAACATCATAAGATATCACTAATACACGGAATGTAAACTTGGCTCCACAGGAACTGAATTACAAAACAGAACAGGGTCTCAAATTTAGAAAACCAACTTATGCTTGCTAAGGGGAAAGGTGAGTTGGGTTGCTGCCTAAAACCAGAGATTGAAATGAGCACAGATAAAGTTCCTTAAGCCAAATATGGAATAGACAAGAGCTACTCCTTGCTCAACGAAATGGGCTCAACACCCCATATTAAATGCCTAAGAATGTACCTGACTAGTAAGTATCTTAAAACCTATGGATTGCTATGTCTCCGAAAGAGAATCAAGCGTGTGTACAGGGGCATAAACGCAGCAGTGATAGGATTGGAGAGGTTCGGTGAGAAAATGAAGACCCTTTGAAGTCATATTGCATGGTACCCATTCCACGGGTCTCAACTCTCCAGGTTTAAGGGATTCTTCCTTCAGCTAAAACATGCATGTGGAACCCAGAGTATGATCAACCGTGTGATCGGGAGATGTGTTCAAATATGTCTCAGTTTTCGACCCCTGGTACTCGGGTGCAACATTCCAGACGCTTTACTAACACTCTCCCGACTTGGAGAGTCAGTGCCTTTAACCTCCTGTTTGGCCCAGTTTGCAATTTCTGTGGAAGATGAACAGGAATAGGGAGAACCAATGAGAGACTAGCTGGAGGTGTCTGGACGGACAAATTTAACTCTCATTTCCCACGAGGAAGAGGAATTAATCAAAGACTCAGCGTGCCGTGCCAGAACCAGATTAGGGACTGAAGCAATCCTGCGGTGTTGCGGCCAGGTCACAAGAAAGCGAGTTGAAGAAAGGAGCTCAGGGGCACTGTAATTCACAAACCTGCAGAGTTATAAATGACACTTCTCGTCCAAAAATATACTGAAGTAAGGCTGCCAAGAGGACTTGAAAGCGGGGCAGAATTGCAGGAAACCGATTTCAGGAGGTAGACTGGAATGGCAGTTAAAGCATAGGAAAAGAGGCAGAACGTCCACAATGATGCACTTGGCCAAAAAGGGCGTATGCGTTTTTTCCTGAATATATTCAGGAAAAAACGCATACGCCCTTTTTGGCCAACCAAGCAAGCTTGCAAAGGAAATCTGCACTACAATGAAGTCTCACTTCCCCCCGGTCAAAAGGGCCATCTGAAAAAAGTGTAAAATCCAGAAAGGCAGGACAGGCCATGGAGAACTGGGAGCCTTGTTATGCTGATGGGCGGGATGTAAATTGCCAACAGCCACTCGGGAGAAGTGTATGGAGTTTCCTGAAACATCTAAAAAACAAAGCAACAGAGTCTACAGCACTTCCAGTTATGGTCCTATAGCTTAGGGAAATTAAAGTAAAAAAGACACAGCCACCCCAAAGTTTGGGACGGCTCTGTTTACAAGAACCTCGTTTACGGTACAAGTTCAATATCGCAGAAAGTGAATAATGGATAAAGAAGTTGTGGTACTTACGTACAATGCAATATCACTCAGCAATGAAATCTATGTCATCAGGCCCGTAGCAGCATAATGAGTGGACTCAGGTATGATGATTCTAACTGAAATAAGTCACACAGAAAAAGAAACATCATAAGATATCACTAATACACGGAATGTAAACTTGGCTACACAGGAACTGAATTACAAAACAGAACAGGGTCTCAAATTTAGAAAACCAACTTATGCTTGCTTAAGGGGAAAGGTGAGTTGGGGTGCTGCCTAAAACCAGAGATTGAAATGAGCACAGATAAAGTTCCTTAAGCCAAATATGGAATAGACAAGAGCTACTCCTTCTCAACGAAATGGGCTCAACACCCCATATTAAACGCCTAAGAATGCACCTGACTAGTAAGTATCTTAAAACCTATGGATTGCTATGTCTCCGAAAGAGAAACAAGCGTGTGTACAGGGGCATAAACGCAGCAGTGATAGGATTGGAGAGGTTCGGTGAGCAAATGAAGACCCTTTGAAGTCATATTGCGTGGTACCCATTCCACGGGTCTCAACTCTCCAGGTTTAAGGGATTCTTCCTTCAGCTAAAACATGCATGTGGAACCCAGAGTATGATCAACCATGTGATCGGGAGACGTGTTCAAATATGAGTCAATTCTCGTCCCCTGGTACTCGGCTGCAACATTCCAGACGCTTTACTAACACTCTCCCGACTTGGAGAGTCAGTGCCTTTAACCTCCTGTTTGGCCCAGTTTGCAATTTCTGTGGAAGATGAACAGGAATAGGGAGAACCAATGAGAGACTAGCTGGAGGTGTCTGGACGGGCAAATTTAACTCTCATTTCCCACCAGGAAGAGGAATTAACCAAAGGCTCAGCGTGCCGTGCCGGAACCAGATTAGGGCCTGAAGCAATCCTGCGGTGTTGCGGCCAGCTCACAAGAAAGCGAGTTGAAGAAAGGAGCTCAGGGACACTGTAATTCACAAACCTGCAGAGTTATAAATGACAGCTATCGTCCAAAAATATACTGAAGTAAGGCTGCCAAGAGGACTTGAAAGTGGGGGAGAATTGCAGGAAACCGATTTCAGGAGGTAGACTGGAATTGCATTGAAAGCATAGGGAAAGAGGCAGAACGTCCACAATGATGAACTTGGCCAAAAAGGGCGTATGCGTTTTTTCCTGAATATATTCAGGAAAAAACGCATACGCCCTTTTTGGCCAACCAAGCAAGCTTGCAAAGGAAATCTGCACTACAATGAAGTCTCACTACCCCCGGTCAAAAGGGCCATCTGAAAAAAGTGTAAAATCCAGAAGGCAGGACAGGCCATGGAGAACTGGGAGCCTTGTTATGCTGATGGGCGGGATGTAAATTGCCAACAGCCACTCAGGAGAAGTGTATGCTGTTTCCTGAAACATCTAAAAAACAAATCAACAGAGCCTAGGGCACTTCCACTTATGGTCCTATAGCTTAGGGAAATTAAAATAAAAAAGACACAGCCACCCCAAAGTTTGGGACGGCTCTGTTTACAAGAACCTCGTTTATGGTACAAGTTCAATATCGCAGAAAGTGAATAATGGATAAAGAAGTTGTGGTACTTACGTACAATGCAATATCAATCAGCAATGAAATCTATGTAATCAGGCCCGTAGCATCATAATGAGTGGATTCAGGTATGATGATTCTAACTGAAATAAGTCACACAGAAAAAGAAACATCATAAGATATCACTAATACACGGAATGTAAACTTGGCTACACAGGAACTGAATTACAAAACAGAACAGGGTCTCAAATTTAGAAAACAAACTTATGCTTGCTAAGGGGAAAGGTGAGTTGGGGTGCTGCCTAAAACCAGAGATTGAAATGAGCACAGATAAAGTTCCTTAAGCCAAATATGGAATAGACAAGAGCTACTCCTTGCTCAACGAAATGGGCTCAACACCCCATATTAAACGCCTAAGAATGCACCTGACTAGTAAGTATCTTAAAACCTATGGATTGCTATGTCTCCGAAAGAGAAACAAGCGTGTGTACAGGGGCATAAACGCAGCAGTGATAGAATTGGAGAAGTTCGGTGAGCAAATGAAGACCCTTTGAAGTCATATTGCATGGTACCCATTCCACGGGTCTCAACTCTCCAGGTTTAAGGGATTCTTCCTTCAGCTAAAACATGCATGTGGAACCCAGAGTAAGATCAACCGTGTGATCGGGAGACGTGTTCAAATATGTCTCAGTTTTCGACCCCTGGTACTCGGGTGCAACATTCCAGACGCTTTACTAACACTCTCCCGACTTGGAGAGTCAGTGCCTTTAACCTCCTGTTTGGCCCAGTTTGCAATTTCTGTGGAAGATGAACAGGAATAGGGAGAACCAATGAGAGACTAGCTGGAGGTGTCTGGACGGACAAATTTAACTCTCATTTCCCACGAGGAAGAGGAATTAACCAAAGACTCAGCGTGCCGTGCCGGAACCAGATTAGGGCCTGAAGCAATCCTGCGGTGTTGCGGCCAGGTCACAAGAAAGCGAGTTGAAGAAAGGAGCTCAGGGGCACTGTAATTCACAAACCTGCAGAGTTATAAATGACACTTCTCGTCCAAAAATATACTGAAGTAAGGCTGCCAAGAGGACTTGAAAGCGGGACAGAATTGCAGGAAACCGATTTCAGGAGGTAGACTGCAATTACATTGAAAGCATAGGAAAAGAGGCAGAACGTCCACAATGATGCACTTGGCCAAAAATGGGCGTATGCGTTTTTTCCTGAATATATTCAGGAAAAAACGCATACGCCCTTTTTGGCCAACCAAGCAAGCTTGCAAAGGAAATCTGCACTACAATGAAGTCTCACTTCCCCCCGGTCAAAAGGGCCATCTGAAAAAAGTGTAAAATCCAGAAGGCAGGACAGGCCATGGAGAACTGGGAGCCTTGTTATGCTGATGGGCGGGATGTAAATTGCCAACAGCCACTCAGGAGAAGTGTATGCTGTTTCCTGAAACATCTAAAAAACAAAGCAACAGAGCCTAGGGCATTTCCACTTATGGTCCTATAGCTTAGGGAAATTAAAATCAAAAAGACACAGCCACCCCAAAGTTTGGGACGGCTCTGTTTACAAGAACCTCCTTTACGGTACAAGTTCAATATCGCAGAAATTGAGTAATGGATAAAGAAGATGTGGTACTTACGTACAATGCAATATCACTCAGCAATGAAATCTATGTCATCAGGCCCGTAGCAGCATAATGAGTGGATTCAGGTATGATGGTTCTAACTGAAATAAGTCACACAGAAAAAGAAACATCATAAGATATCACTAATACACGGAATGTACACTTGGCTACACAGGAACTGAAATACAAAACAGAACAGGGTCTCAAATTTAGAAAACCAACTTATGCTTGCTAATGGGAAAGGTGAGTTGGGGTGCTGCCTAAAACCAGAGATTGAAATGAGCACAGATAAAGTTCCTTAAGCCAAATATGGAATAGACAAGAGCTACTCCTTGCTCAATGAAATGGACTCTACACCCCATATTAAACGCCTAAGAATGTACCTGACTAGTAAGTATCTTAAAACCTATGGATTGCTATGTCTCCGAAAGAGAATCAAGCGTGTGTACAGGGGCATAAACGCAACAGTGATAGGATTGGAGAGGTTCAGTGAGCAAATGAAGACCCTTTGAAGTCATATTGCATGGTACCCATTCCACGGGTCTCAACTCTCCAGGTTTAAGGGATTCTTCCTTCAGCTAAAACATGCATGTGGAACCCAGAGTATGATCAACCGTGTGATCGGGAGACGTGTTCAAATATGTCTCAGTTTTCGACCCCTGGTACTCGGGTGCAACATTCCAGACGCTTTACTAACACTCTCCTGACTTGGAGAGTCAGTGCCTTTAACCTCCTGTTTGGCCCAGTTTGCAATTTCTGTGGAAGATTAACAGGAATAGGGAGAACCAATGAGAGACTAGCTGGAGGTGTCTGGACGGGCAAATTTAACTCTCATTTCCCACCAGGAAGAGGAATTAACCAAAGGCTCAGCGTGCCGTGCCTTAACCAGATTAGGGCCTGAAGCAATCCTGCGGAGTTGTGGCCAGCTCACAAGAACGCGAGTTGAAGAAAGGAGCTCAGGGGCACTGTAATTCACAAACCTGCAGAGTTATAAATGACAGCTATCGTCCAAAAATATACTGAAGTAAGGCTACCAGGAGGACTTGAAAGCGGGGCAGAATTGCAGGAAACCGATTTCAGAAGGTAGACTGGAATTGCATTGAAAGCATAGGAAAAGAGGCAGAACGTCCACAATGATGCACTTGGCCAAAAAGGGCGTATGCGTTTTTCCCTGAATATATTCAGGAAAAAACGCATACGCCCTTTTTGGCCAACCAAGCAAGCTTGCAAAGGAAATCTGCACTACAATGAAGTCTCACTTCCCCCCGGTCAAAAGGGCCATCTGAAAAAAGTGTAAAATCCAGAAAGGCAGGACAGGCCATGGAGAACTGGGAGCCTTGTTATGCTGATGGACGGGATGTAAATTGCCAACAGCCACTCGGGAGAAGTGTATGGTGTTTCCTGAAACATCTAAAAAACAAAGCAACAGAGCCTAGGGCACTTCCACTTATGGTCCTATAGCTTAGGGAAATTAAAATCAAAAAGACACAGCCACCCCAAAGTTTGGGACGGCTCTGTTTACAAGAACCTCGTTTACGGTACAAGTTCAATATCGCAGAAAGTGAGTAATGGATAAAGAAGTTGTGGTACTTACGTACAATGCAATATCACTCAGCAATGAAATCTATGTCATCAGGCCCGTAGCAGCATAATGAGTGGATCCAGGTATGATGATTCTAACTGAAATAAGTCACACAGAAAAAGAAACATCATAAGATATCACTAATACACGGAATGTAAACTTGGCTACACAGGAACTGAATTACAAAACAGAACAGGGTCTCAAATTTAGAAAACCAACTTATGCTTGCTAATGGGAAAGGTGAGTTGGGGTGCTGCCTAAAACCAGAGATTGAAATGAGCACAGATAAAGTTCCTTAAGCCAAATATGGAATAGACAAGAGCTACTCCTTGCTCAACGAAATGGGCTCAACACCCCATATTAAACGCCTAAGAATGCACCTGATTAGTAAGTATCTTAAAACCTATGGATTGCTATGTCTCCGAAAGAGAAACAAGCGTGTGTACAGGGGCATAAACGCAGCAGTGATAGGATTGGAGAGGTTCGGTGAGAAAATGAAGACCCTTTGAAGTCATATTGCATGGTACCCATTCCACGGGTCTCAACTCTCCAGGTTTAAGGGATTCTTCCTTCAGCTAAAACATGCATGTGGAACCCAGAGTATGATCAACCGTGTGATCGGGAGATGTGTTCAAATATGTCTCAGTTTTCGACCCCTGGTACTCGGGTGCAACATTCCAGACGCTTTACTAACACTCTCCCGACTTGGAGAGTCAGTGCCTTTAACCTCCTGTTTGGCCCAGTTTGCAATTTCTGTGGAAGATGAACAGGAATAGGGAGAACCAATGAGAGACTAGCTGGAGGTGTCTGGACGGACAAATTTAACTCTCATTTCCCACGAGGAAGAGGAATTAACCAAAGACTCAGCGTGCCGTGCCGGAACCAGATTAGGGCCTGAAGCAATCCTGCGGTGTTGCGGCCAGGTCACAAGAAAGCGAGTTGAAGAAAGGAGCTCAGGGGCACTGTAATTCACAAACCTGCAGAGTTATAAATGACAGCTATCGTCCAAAAATATACTGAAGTAAGGCTGCCAAGAGGACTTGAAAGCGGGGCAGAATTGCAGGAAACCGATTTCAGGAGGTAGACTGGAATGGCAGTTAAAGCATAGGAAAAGAGGCAGAACGTCCACAATGATGCACTTGGCCAAAAAGGGCATATGCGTTTTTTCCTGAATATATTCAGGAAAAAACGCATACGCCCTTTTTGGCCAACCAAGCAAGCTTGCAAAGGAAATCTGCACTACAATGAAGTCTCACTTCCCCCCGGTCAAAAGGGCCATCTGAAAAAAGTGTAAAATCCAGAAAGGCAGGACAGGCCATGGAGAACTGGGAGCCTTGTTATGCTGATGGGCGGGATGTAAATTGCCAACAGCCACTCGGGAGAAGTGTATGGTGTTTCCTGAAACATCTAAAAAACAAAGCAACAGAGCCTACAGCACTTCCACTTATGGTCCTATAGCTTAGGGAAATTAAAGTAAAAAAGACACAGCCACCCCAAAGTTTGGGACGGCTCTGTTTACAAGAACCTCGTTTACGGTACAAGTTCAATATCGCAGAAAGTGAATAATGGATAAAGAAGTTGTGGTACTTACGTACAATGCAATATCACTCAGCAATGAAATCTATGTCATCAGGCCCGTAGCAGCATAATGAGTGGACTCAGGTATGATGATTCTAACTGAAATAAGTCACACAGAAAAAGAAACATCATAAGCTATCACTAATACACGGAATGTAAACTTGGCTCCACAGGAACTGAATTACAAAACAGAACAGGGTCTCAAATTTAGAAAACCAACTTATGCTTGCTTAAGGGGAAAGGTGAGTTGGGGTGCTGCCTAAAACCAGAGATTGAAATGAGCACAGATAAAGTTCCTTAAGCCAAATATGGAATAGACAAGAGCTACTCCTTCTCAACGAAATGGGCTCAACACCCCATATTAAACGCCTAAGAATGCACCTGACTAGTAAGTATCTTAAAACCTATGGATTGCTATGTCTCCGAAAGAGAAACAAGCGTGTGTACAGGGGCATAAACGCAGCAGTGATAGGATTGGAGAGGTTCGGTGAGCAAATGAAGACCCTTTGAAGTCATATTGCATGGTACCCATTCCACGGGTCTCAACTCTCCAGGTTTAAGGGATTCTTCCTTCAGCTAAAACATGCATGTGGAACCCAGAGTATGATCAACCATGTGATCGGGAGACGTGTTCAAATATGAGTCAATTCTCGTCCCCTGGTACTCGGCTGCAACATTCCAGACGCTTTACTAACACTCTCCCGACTTGGAGAGTCAGTGCCTTTAACCTCCTGTTTGGCCCAGTTTGCAATTTCTGTGGAAGATGAACAGGAATAGGGAGAACCAATGAGAGACTAGCTGGAGGTGTCTGGACGGGCAAATTTAACTCTCATTTCCCACCAGGAAGAGGAATTAACCAAAGGCTCAGCGTGCCGTGCCGGAACCAGATTAGGGCCTGAAGCAATCCTGCGGTGTTGCGGCCAGCTCACAAGAAAGCGAGTTGAAGAAAGGAGCTCAGGGGCACTGTAATTCACAAACCTGCAGAGTTATAAATGACAGCTATCGTCCAAAAATATACTGAAGTAAGGCTGCCAAGAGGACTTGAAAGCGGGGCAGAATTGCAGGAAACCGATTTCAGGAGGTAGACTGGAATTGCATTGAAAGCATAGGAAAAGAGGCAGAACGTCCACAATGATGCACTTGGCCAAAAAGGGCGTATGCGTTTTTTCCTGCGCATACGCCCTTTTTGGCCAACCAAGCAAGCTTGCAAAGGAAATCTGCACTACAATGAAGTCTCACTTCCCCCCGGTCAAAAGGGCCATCTGAAAAAAGTGTAAAATCCAGAAAGGCAGGACAGGCCATGGAGAACTGGGAGCCTTGTTGTGCTGATGGGCGGGATGTAAATTGCCAACAGCCACTCGGGAGAAGTGTATGGTGTTTCCTGAAACATCTAAAAAACAAAGCAACAGAGCCTACAGCACTTCCACTTATGGTCCTATAGCTTAGGGAAATTAAAGTAAAAAAGACACAGCCACCCCAAAGTTTGGGACGGCTCTGTTTACAAGAACCTCGTTTACGGTACAAGTTCAATATCGCAGAAAGTGAATAATGGATAAAGAAGTTGTGGTACTTACGTACAATGCAATATCACTCAGCAATGAAATCTATGTCATCAGGCCCGTAGCAGCATAATGAGTGGACTCAGGTATGATGATTCTAACTGAAATAAGTCACACAGAAAAAGAAACATCATAAGATATCACTAATACACGGAATGTAAACTTGGCTCCACAGGAACTGAATTACAAAACAGAACAGGGTCTCAAATTTAGAAAACCAACTTATGCTTGCTTAAGGGGAAAGGTGAGTTGGGGTGCTGCCTAAAACCAGAGATTGCAATGAGCACAGATAAAGTTCCTTAAGCCAAATATGGAATAGACAAGAGCTACTCCTTCTCAACGAAATGGGCTAAACACCCCATATTAAACGCCTAAGAATGCACCTGACTAGTAAGTATCTTAAAACCTATGGATTGCTATGTCTCCGAAAGAGAAACAAGCGTGTGTACAGGGGCATAAACGCAGCAGTGATAGGATTGGAGAGGTTCGGTGAGCAAATGAAGACCCTTTGAAGTCATATTGCATGGTACCCATTCCACGGGTCTCAACTCTCCAGGTTTAAGGGATTCTTCCTTCAGCTAAAACATGCATGTGGAACCCAGAGTATGATCAACCGTGTGATCGGGAGATGTGTTCAAATATGTCTCAGTTTTCGACCCCTGGTACTCGGGTGCAACATTCCAGACGCTTTACTAACACTCTCCCGACTTGGAGAGTCAGTGCCTTTAACCTCCTGTTTGGCCCAGTTTGCAATTTCTGCGGAAGATGAACAGGAATAGGGAGAACCAATGAGAGACTAGCTGGAGGTGTCTGGACGGGCAAATTTAACTCTCATTTCCCACCAGGAAGAGGAATTAACCAAAGGCTCAGCATGCCGTGCCGGAACCAGATTAGGGCCTGAAGCAATCCTGCGGTGTTGCGGCCAGCTCACAAGAAAGCGAGTTGAAGAAAGGACCTCAGGGGCACTGTAGGTCACAAACCTGCAGAGTTATAAATGACAGCTATCGTCCAAAAATATACTGAAGTAAGGCTGCCAAGAGGACTTGAAAGCGGGGCAGAATTGCAGGAAACCGATTTCAGGAGGTAGACTGGAATGGCAGTTAAAGCATAGGAAAAGAGGCAGAACGTCCACAATGATGCGCTTGGCCAAAAAGGGCGTATGCGTTTTTTCCTGCGCATACGCCCTTTTTGGCCAACCAAGCAAGCTTGCAAAGGAAATCTGCACTACAATGAAGTCTCACTTCCCCCCAGTCAAAAGGGCCATCTGAAAAAAGTGTAAAATCCAGAAAGGCAGGACAGGCCATGGAGAAATGGGAGCCTTGTTATGCTGATGGGCGGGATGTAAATTGCCAACAGCCACTCGGGAGAAGTGTATGGTGTTTCCTGAAACATCTAAAAAGCAAAGCAACAGAGCCTAGGGCACTTCCACTTATGGTCCTATAGCTTAGGGAAATTAAAATCAAAAAGACACAGCCACCCCAAAGTTTGGGACGGCTCTGTTTACAAGAACCTCGTTTACGGTACAAGTTCAATATCGCAGAAAGTGAGTAATGGATAAAGAAGTTGTGGTACTTACGTACAATGCAATATCACTCAGCAATGAAATCTATGTCATCAGGCCCGTAGCAGCATAATGAGTGGATCCAGGTATGATGATTCTAACTGAAATAAGTCACACAGAAAAAGAAACATCATAAGATATCACTAATACACGGAATGTAAACTTGGCTACACAGGAACTGAATTACAAAACAGAACAGGGTCTCAAATTTAGAAAACCAACTTATGCTTGCTAATGGGAAAGGTGAGTTGGGGTGCTGCCTAAAACCAGAGATTGAAATGAGCACAGATAAAGTTCCTTAAGCCAAATATGGAATAGACAAGAGCTACTCCTTGCTCAACGAAATGGGCTCAACACCCCATATTAAACGCCTAAGAATGCACCTGACTAGTAAGTATCTTAAAACCTATGGATTGCTATGTCTCCGAAAGAGAAACAAGCGTGTGTACAGGGGCATAAACGCAGCAGTGATAGGATTGGAGAGGTTCGGTGAGCAAATGAAGACCCTTTGAAGTCATATTGCATGGTACCCATTCCACGGGTCTCAACTCTCCAGGTTTAAGGGATTCTTCCTTCAGCTAAAACATGCATGTGGAACCCAGAGTATGATCAACCGTGTGATCGGGAGACGTGTTCAAATATGTCTCAGTTTTCGACCCCTGGTACTGGGGTGCAACACTCCAGACGCTTTACTAACACTCTCCCGACTTGGAGAGTCAGTGCCTTTAACCTCCTGTTTGGCCCAGTTTGCAATTTCTGTGGAAGATGAACAGGAATAGGGAGAACCAATGAGAGACTAGCTGGAGGTGTCTTGACAGGCAAATTTAACTCTCATTTCCCACCAGGAAGAGGAATTAACCAAAGGCTCAGCGTGCCATGCCAGAACCAGATTATGGCCTGAAGCAATCCTGTGGTGTTGCAGCCAGCTCACAAGAAAGCGAGTTGAAGAAAGGAGCTCAGGGGCACTGTAATTCACAAACCTGCAGAGTTATAAATGACAGCTATCGTCCAAAAATATACTGAAGTAAGGCTGCCAAGAGGACTTGAAAGCGGGGCAGAATTGCAGGAAACCGATTTCAGGAGGTAGACTGGAATGGCAGTTAAAGCATAGGAAAAGAGGCAGAACGTCCACAATGATGCACTTGGCCAAAAAGGGCGTATGCGTTTTTTCCTGAATATATTCAGGAAAAAACGCATACGCCCTTTTTGGCCAACCAAGCAAGCTTGCAAAGGAAATTTGCACTACAATGAAGTCTCACTTCCCCCCGGTCAAAAGGGCCATCAGAAAAAAGTGTAAAATCCAGAAAGGCAGGACAGGCCATGGAGAACTGGGAGCCTTGTTATGCTGATGGGCGGGATGTAAATTGCCAACAGCCACTCGGGAGAAGTGTATGGTGTTTCCTGAAACATCTAAAGAACAAAGCAACAGAGCCTAGGGCACTTCCACTTATGGTCCTATAGTTTAGGGAAATTAAAATCAAAAAGACACAGCCACCCCAAAGTTTGGGACGGCTCTGTTTACAAGAACCTCGTTTACGGTACAAGTTCAATATCGCAGAAAGTGAGTAATGGATAAAGAAGTTGTGGTACTTACGTACAATGCAATATCACTCAGCAATGAAATCTATGTCATCAGGCCCGTAGCAGCATAATGAGTGGATCCAGGTATGATGATTCTAACTGAAATAAGTCACACAGAAAAAGAAACATCATAAGATATCACTAATACACGGAATGTAAACTTGGCTACACAGGAACTGAATTACAAAACAGAACAGGGTCTCAAATTTAGAAAACCACCTTATGCTTGCTAATGGGAAAGGTGAGTTGGGGTGCTGCCTAAAACCAGAGATTGAAATGAGCACAGATAAAGTTCCTTAAGCCAAATATGGAATAGACAAGAGCTACTCCTTGCTCAACGAAATGGGCTCAACACCCCATATTAAACGCCTAAGAATGTACCTGACTAGTAAGTATCTTAAAACCTATGGATTGCTATGTCTCCGAAAGAGAAACAAGCGTGTGTACAGGGGCATAAACGCAGCAGTGATAGGATTGGAGAGGTTCGGTGAGCAAATGAAGACCCTTTGAAGTCATATTGCATGGTACCCATTCCACGGGTCTCAACTCTCCAGGTTTAAGGGATTCTTCCTTCAGCTAAAACATGCATGTGGAACCCAGAGTATGATCAACCGTGTGATCGGGAGACGTGTTCAAATATGTCTCAGTTTTCGACCCCTGGTACTCGGGTGCAACATTCCAGACGCTTTACTAACACTCTCCCGACTTGGAGAGTCAGTGCCTTTAACCTCCTGTTTGGCCCAGTTTGCAATTTCTGTGGAAGATGAACAGGAATAGGGAGAACCAATGAGAGACTAGCTGGAGGTGTCTTGACAGGCAAATTTAACTCTCATTTCCCACGAGGAAGAGGAATTAACCAAAGGCTCAGCGTGCCATGCCAGAACCAGATTATGGCCTGAAGCAATCCTGTGGTGTTGCAGCCAGCTCACAAGAAAGCGAGTTGAAGAATGGAGCTCAGGGGCACTGTAATTCACAAACCTGCAGAGTTATAAATGACAGCTCTCGTCCAAAAATATACTGAAGTAAGGCTGCCAAGAGGACTTGAAAGCGGGGCAGAATTGCAGGAAACCGATTTCAGGAGGTAGACTGGAATTGCATTGAAAGCATAGGAAAAGAGGCAGAACGTCCACAATGATGAACTTGGCCAAAAAGGGCGTATGCGTTTTTTCCTGAATATATTGAGGAAAAAACGCATACGCCCTTTTTGGCCAACCAAGCAAGCTTGCAAAGGAAATCTGCACTACAATGAAGTCTCACTTCCCCCCGGTCAAAAGGGCCATCTGAAAAAGTGTAAAATCCAGAAAGGCAGGACAGGCCATGGAGAACTGGGAGCCTTGTTATGCTGATGGGCGGGATGTAAATTGCCAACAGCCACTCGGGAGAAGTGTATGGTGTTTCCTGAAACATCTAAAAAACAAAGCAACAGAGCCTACAGCACTTCCACTTATGGTCCTATAGCTTAGGGAAATTAAAGTAAAAAAGACACAGCCACCCCAAAGTTTGGGACGGCTCTGTTTACAAGAACCTCGTTTACGGTACAAGTTCAATATCGCAGAAAGTGAATAATGGATAAAGAAGTTGTGGTACTTACGTACAATGCAATATCACTCAGCAATGAAATCTATGTCATCAGGCCCGTAGCAGCATAATGAGTGGACTCAGGTATGATGATTCTAACTGAAATAAGTCACACAGAAAAAGAAACATCATAAGATATCACTAATACACGGAATGTAAACTTGGCTCCACAGGAACTGAATTACAAAACAGAACAGGGTCTCAAATTTAGAAAACCAACTTATGCTTGCTTAAGGGGAAAGGTGAGTTGGGGTGCTGCCTAAAACCAGAGATTGCAATGAGCACAAAGTTCCTTAAGCCAAATATGGAGTAGACAAGAGCTACTCCTTCTCAACGAAATGGGCTCAACACCCCATATTAAACGCCTAAGAATGCACCTGACTAGTAAGTATCTTAAAACCTATGGATTGCTATGTCTCCGAAAGAGAAACAAGCGTGTGTACAGGGGCATAAACGCAGCAGTGATAGGATTGGAGAGGTTCGGTGAGCAAATGAAGACCCTTTGAAGTCATATTGCATGGTACCCATTCCACGGGTCTCAACTCTCCAGGTTTAAGGGATTCTTCCTTCAGCTAAAACATGCATGTGGAACCCAGAGTATGATCAACCGTGTGATCGGGAGACGTGTTCAAATATGTCTCAGTTTTCGACCCCTGGTACTCGGGTGCAACATTCCAGACGCTTTACTAACACTCTCCCGACTTGGAGAGTCAGTGCCTTTAACCTCCTGTTTGGCCCAGTTTGCAATTTCTGTGGAAGATGAACAGGAATAGGGAGAACCAATGAGAGACTAGCTGGAGGTGTCTTGACAGGCAAATTTAACTCTCATTTCCCACCAGGAAGAGGAATTAACCAAAGGCTCAGCGTGCCATGCCAGAACCAGATTATGGCCTGAAGCAATCCTGTGGTGTTGCAGCCAGCTCACAAGAAAGCGAGTTGAAGAATGGAGCTCAGGGGCACTGTAATTCACAAACCTGCAGAGTTATAAATGACAGCTATCGTCCAAAAATATACTGAAGTAAGGCTGCCAAGAGGACTTGAAAGCGGGGCAGAATTGCAGGAAACCGATTTCAGGAGGTAGACTGGAATTGCATTGAAAGCATAGGAAAAGAGGCAGAACGTCCACAATGATGAACTTGGCCAAAAAGGGCGTATGCGTTTTTTCCTGAATATATTCAGGAAAAAACGCATACGCCCTTTTTGGCCAACCAAGCAAGCTTGCAAAGGAAATCTGCACTACAATGAAGTCTCACTTCCCCCCGGTCAAAAGGGCCATCAGAAAAAAGTGTAAAATCCAGAAAGGCAGGACAGGCCATGGAGAACTGGGAGCCTTGTTATGCTGATGGGCGGGATGTAAATTGCCAACAGCCACTCGGGAGAAGTGTATGGTGTTTCCTGAAACATCTAAAGAACAAAGCAACAGAGCCTAGGGCACTTCCACTTATGGTCCTATAGTTTAGGGAAATTAAAATCAAAAAGACACAGCCACCCCAAAGTTTGGGACGGCTCTGTTTACAAGAACCTCGTTTACGGTACAAGTTCAATATCGCAGAAAGTGAGTAATGGATAAAGAAGTTGTGGTACTTACGTACAATGCAATATCACTCAGCAATGAAATCTATGTCATCAGGCCCGTAGCAGCATAATGAGTGGATCCAGGTATGATGATTCTAACTGAAATAAGTCACACAGAAAAAGAAACATCATAAGATATCACTAATACACGGAATGTAAACTTGGCTACACAGGAACTGAATTACAAAACAGAACAGGGTCTCAAATTTAGAAAACCAACTTATGCTTGCTAATGGGAAAGGTGAGTTGGGGTGCTGCCTAAAACCAGAGATTGAAATGAGCACAGATAAAGTTCCTTAAGCCAAATATGGAATAGACAAGAGCTACTCCTTGCTCAACGAAATGGGCTCAACACCCCATATTAAACGCCTAAGAATGTACCTGACTAGTAAGTATCTTAAAACCTATGGATTGCTATGTCTCCGAAAGAGAAACAAGCGTGTGTACAGGGGCATAAACGCAGCAGTGATAGGATTGGAGAGGTTCGGTGAGCAAATGAAGACCCTTTGAAGTCATATTGCATGGTACCCATTCCACGGGTCTCAACTCTCCAGGTTTAAGGGATTCTTCCTTCAGCTAAAACATGCATGTGGAACCCAGAGTATGATCAACCGTGTGATCGGGAGACGTGTTCAAATATGTCTCAGTTTTCGACCCCTGGTACTCGGGTGCAACATTCCAGACGCTTTACTAACACTCTCCCGACTTGGAGAGTCAGTGCCTTTAACCTCCTGTTTGGCCCAGTTTGCAATTTCTGTGGAAGATGAACAGGAATAGGGAGAACCAATGAGAGACTAGCTGGAGGTGTCTTGACAGGCAAATTTAACTCTCATTTCCCACGAGGAAGAGGAATTAACCAAAGGCTCAGCGTGCCATGCCAGAACCAGATTATGGCCTGAAGCAATCCTGTGGTGTTGCAGCCAGCTCACAAGAAAGCGAGTTGAAGAATGGAGCTCAGGGGCACTGTAATTCACAAACCTGCAGAGTTATAAATGACAGCTCTCGTCCAAAAATATACTGAAGTAAGGCTGCCAAGAGGACTTGAAAGCGGGGCAGAATTGCAGGAAACCGATTTCAGGAGGTAGACTGGAATTGCATTGAAAGCATAGGAAAAGAGGCAGAACGTCCACAATGATGAACTTGGCCAAAAAGGGCGTATGCGTTTTTTCCTGAATATATTGAGGAAAAAACGCATACGCCCTTTTTGGCCAACCAAGCAAGCTTGCAAAGGAAATCTGCACTACAATGAAGTCTCACTTCCCCCCGGTCAAAAGGGCCATCTGAAAAAGTGTAAAATCCAGAAAGGCAGGACAGGCCATGGAGAACTGGGAGCCTTGTTATGCTGATGGGCGGGATGTAAATTGCCAACAGCCACTCGGGAGAAGTGTATGGTGTTTCCTGAAACATCTAAAAAACAAAGCAACAGAGCCTACAGCACTTCCACTTATGGTCCTATAGCTTAGGGAAATTAAAGTAAAAAAGACACAGCCACCCCAAAGTTTGGGACGGCTCTGTTTACAAGAACCTCGTTTACGGTACAAGTTCAATATCGCAGAAAGTGAATAATGGATAAAGAAGTTGTGGTACTTACGTACAATGCAATATCACTCAGCAATGAAATCTATGTCATCAGGCCCGTAGCAGCATAATGAGTGGACTCAGGTATGATGATTCTAACTGAAATAAGTCACACAGAAAAAGAAACATCATAAGATATCACTAATACACGGAATGTAAACTTGGCTCCACAGGAACTGAATTACAAAACAGAACAGGGTCTCAAATTTAGAAAACCAACTTATGCTTGCTTAAGGGGAAAGGTGAGTTGGGGTGCTGCCTAAAACCAGAGATTGCAATGAGCACAAAGTTCCTTAAGCCAAATATGGAGTAGACAAGAGCTACTCCTTCTCAACGAAATGGGCTCAACACCCCATATTAAACGCCTAAGAATGCACCTGACTAGTAAGTATCTTAAAACCTATGGATTGCTATGTCTCCGAAAGAGAAACAAGCGTGTGTACAGGGGCATAAACGCAGCAGTGATAGGATTGGAGAGGTTCGGTGAGCAAATGAAGACCCTTTGAAGTCATATTGCATGGTACCCATTCCACGGGTCTCAACTCTCCAGGTTTAAGGGATTCTTCCTTCAGCTAAAACATGCATGTGGAACCCAGAGTATGATCAACCGTGTGATCGGGAGACGTGTTCAAATATGTCTCAGTTTTCGACCCCTGGTACTCGGGTGCAACATTCCAGACGCTTTACTAACACTCTCCCGACTTGGAGAGTCAGTGCCTTTAACCTCCTGTTTGGCCCAGTTTGCAATTTCTGTGGAAGATGAACAGGAATAGGGAGAACCAATGAGAGACTAGCTGGAGGTGTCTTGACAGGCAAATTTAACTCTCATTTCCCACCAGGAAGAGGAATTAACCAAAGGCTCAGCGTGCCATGCCAGAACCAGATTATGGCCTGAAGCAATCCTGTGGTGTTGCAGCCAGCTCACAAGAAAGCGAGTTGAAGAATGGAGCTCAGGGGCACTGTAATTCACAAACCTGCAGAGTTATAAATGACAGCTATCGTCCAAAAATATACTGAAGTAAGGCTGCCAAGAGGACTTGAAAGCGGGGCAGAATTGCAGGAAACCGATTTCAGGAGGTAGACTGGAATTGCATTGAAAGCATAGGAAAAGAGGCAGAACGTCCACAATGATGAACTTGGCCAAAAAGGGCGTATGCGTTTTTTCCTGAATATATTCAGGAAAAAACGCATACGCCCTTTTTGGCCAACCAAGCAAGCTTGCAAAGGAAATCTGCACTACAATGAAGTCTCACTTCCCCCCGGTCAAAAGGGCCATCTGAAAAAAGTGTAAAATCCAGAAAGGCAGGACAGGCCATGGAGAACTGGGAGCCTTGTTATGCTGATGGGCGGGATGTAAATTGCCAACAGCCACTCGGGAGAAGTGTATGGTGTTTCCTGAAACATCTAAAAAACAAAGCAACAGAGCCTACAGCACTTCCACTTATGGTCCTATAGCTTAGGGAAATTAAAGTAAAAAAGACACAGCCACCCCAAAGTTTGGGACTGCTCTGTTTACAAGAACCTCGTTTACGGTACAAGTTCAATATCGCAGAAAGTGAATAATGGATAAAGAAGTTGTGGTACTTACGTACAATGCAATATCACTCAGCAATGAAATCTATGTCATCAGGCCCGTAGCAGCATAATGAGTGGACTCAGGTATGATGATTCTAACTGAAATAAGTCACACAGAAAAAGAAACATCATAAGATATCACTAATACACGGAATGTAAACTTGGCTACACAGGAACTGAATTACAAAACAGAACAGGGTCTCAAATTTAGAAAACCAACTTATGCTTGCTTAAGGGGAAAGGTGAGTTGGGGTGCTGCCTAAAACCAGAGATTGCAATGAGCACAAAGTTCCTTAAGCCAAATATGGAGTAGACAAGAGCTACTCCTTCTCAACGAAATGGGCTCAACACCCCATATTAAACGCCTAAGAATGCACCTGACTAGTAAGTATCTTAAAACCTATGGATTGCTATGTCTCCGAAAGAGAAACAAGCGTGTGTACAGGGGCATAAACGCAGCAGTGATAGGATTGGAGAGGTTCGGTGAGCAAATGAAGACCCTTTGAAGTCATATTGCATGGTACCCATTCCACGGGTCTCAACTCTCCAGGTTTAAGGGATTCTTCCTTCAGCTAAAACATGCATGTGGAACCCAGAGTATGATCAACCGTGTGATCGGGAGACGTGTTCAAATATGTCTCAGTTTTCGACCCCTGGTACTCGGGTGCAACATTCCAGACGCTTTACTAACACTCTCCCGACTTGGAGAGTCAGTGCCTTTAACCTCCTGTTTGGCCCAGTTTGCAATTTCTGTGGAAGATGAACAGGAATAGGGAGAACCAATGAGAGACTAGCTGGAGGTGTCTTGACAGGCAAATTTAACTCTCATTTCCCACCAGGAAGAGGAATTAACCAAAGGCTCAGCGTGCCATGCCAGAACCAGATTATGGCCTGAAGCAATCCTGTGGTGTTGCAGCCAGCTCACAAGAAAGCGAGTTGAAGAATGGAGCTCAGGGGCACTGTAATTCACAAACCTGCAGAGTTATAAATGACAGCTATCGTCCAAAAATATACTGAAGTAAGGCTGCCAAGAGGACTTGAAAGCGGGGCAGAATTGCAGGAAACCGATTTCAGGAGGTAGACTGGAATTGCATTGAAAGCATAGGAAAAGAGGCAGAACGTCCACAATGATGAACTTGGCCAAAAAGGGCGTATGCGTTTTTTCCTGAATATATTCAGGAAAAAACGCAGACGCCCTTTTTGGCCAACCAAGCAAGCTTGCAAAGGAAATCTGCACTACAATGAAGTCTCACTTCCCCCCGGTCAAAAGGGCCATCTGAAAAAAGTGTAAAATCCAGAAAGGCAGGACAGGCCATGGAGAACTGGGAGCCTTGTTATGCTGATGGGCGGGATGTAAATTGCCAACAGCCACTCGGGAGAAGTGTATGGTGTTTCCTGAAACATCTAAAAAACAAAGCAACAGAGCCTACAGCACTTCCACTTATGGTCCTATAGCTTAGGGAAATTAAAGTAAAAAAGACACAGCCACCCCAAAGTTTGGGACGGCTCTGTTTACAAGAACCTCGTTTACGGTACAAGTTCAATATCGCAGAAAGTGAATAATGGATAAAGAAGTTGTGGTACTTACGTACAATGCAATATCACTCAGCAATGAAATCTATGTCATCAGGCCCGTAGCAGCATAATGAGTGGACTCAGGTATGATGATTCTAACTGAAATAAGTCACACAGAAAAAGAAACATCATAAGATATCACTAATACACGGAATGTAAACTTGGCTCCACAGGAACTGAATTACAAAACAGAACAGGGTCTCAAATTTAGAAAACCAACTTATGCTTGCTTAAGGGGAAAGGTGAGTTGGGGTGCTGCCTAAAACCAGAGATTGCAATGAGCACAAAGTTCCTTAAGCCAAATATGGAGTAGACAAGAGCTACTCCTTCTCAACGAAATGGGCTCAACACCCCATATTAAACGCCTAAGAATGCACCTGACTAGTAAGTATCTTAAAACCTATGAATTGCTATGTCTCCGAAAGAGAAACAAGCGTGTGTACAGGGGCATAAACGCAGCAGTGATAGGATTGGAGAGGTTCGGTGAGCAAATGAAGACCCTTTGAAGTCATATTGCATGGTACCCATTCCACGGGTCTCAACTCTCCAGGTTTAAGGGATTCTTCCTTCAGCTAAAACATGCATGTGGAACCCAGAGTATGATCAACCATGTGATCGGGAGACGTGTTCAAATATGAGTCAATTCTCGTCCCCTGGTACTCGGCTGCAACATTCCAGACGCTTTACTAACACTCTCCCGACTTGGAGAGTCAGTGCCTTTAACCTCCTGTTTGGCCCAGTTTGCAATTTCTGTGGAAGATGAACAGGAATAGGGAGAACCAATGAGAGAATAGCTGGAGGTGTCTGGACGGGCAAATTTAACTCTCATTTCCCACCAGGAAGAGGAATTAACCAAAGGCTCAGCGTGCCGTGCCGGAACCAGATTAGGGCCTGAAGCAATCCTGCGGTGTTGCGGCCAGCTCACAAGAAAGCGAGTTGAAGAAAGGAGCTCAGGGGCACTGTAATTCACAAACCTGCAGAGTTATAAATGACAGCTATCGTCCAAAAATATACTGAAGTAAGGCTGCCAAGAGGACTTGAAAGCAGGGCAGAATTGCAGGAAACCGATTTCAGGAGGTAGACTGGAATGGCAGTTAAAGCATAGGAAAAGAGGCAGAACGTCCACAATGATGCACTTGGCCAAAAAGGGCATATGCGTTTTTTCCTGCGCATACGCCCTTTTTGGCCAACCAAGCAAGCTTGCAAAGGAAATCTGCACTACAATGAAGTCTCACTTCCCCCCGGTCAAAAGGGCCATCTGAAAAAAGTGTAAAATCCAGAAAGGCAGGACAGGCCATGGAGAACTGGGAGCCTTGTTATGCTGATGGGCGGGATGTAAATTGCCAACAGCCAATCGGGAGAAGTGTATGGTGTTTCCTGAAACATCTAAAAAACAAAGCAACAGAGCCTAGGGCACTTCCACTTATGGTCCTATAGCTTAGGGAAATTAAAATCAAAAAGACACAGCCACCCCAAAGTTTGGGACGGCTCTGTTTACAAGAACCTCGTTTACGGTACAAGTTCAATATCACAGAAAGTGAGTAATGGATAAAGAAGTTGTGGTACTTACGTACAATGCAATATCACTCAGCAATGAAATCTATGTCATCAGGCCCGTAGCAGCATAATGAGTGGACTCAGGTATGATGATTCTAACTGAAATAAGTCACACAGAAAAAGAAACATCATAAGATATCACTAATACACGGAATGTACACTTGGCTACACAGGAACTGAAATACAAAACAGAACAGGGTCTCAAATTTAGAAAACCAACTTATGCTTGCTAAGGGGAAAGGTGAGTTGGGGTGCTGCCTAAAACCAGAGATTGAAATGAGCGCAGGTAAAGTTCCTTAAGCCAAATATGGAATAGACAAGAGCTACTCCTTGCTCAACAAAATGGGCTCAACACCCCATATTAAACGCCTAAGAATGCACCTGACTAGTAAGTATCTTAAAACCTATGGATTGCTATGTCTCCGAAAGAGAATCAAGCGTGTGTACAGGGGCATAAACGCAGCAGTGATAGGATTGGAGAGGTTCGGTGAGCAAATGAAGACCCTTTGAAGTCATATTGCATAGTACCCATTCCACGGGTCTCAACTCTCCAGGTTTAAGGGATTCTTCCTTCAGCTAAAACATGCATGTGGAACCCAGAGGATGATCAACCATGTGATCGGGAGACGTGTTCAAATATGAGTCAATTCTCGTCCCCTGGTACTCGGCTGCAACATTCCAGACGCTTTACTAACACTCTCCCGACTTGGAGAGTCAGTGCCTTTAACCTCCTGTTTGGCCCAGTTTGCAATTTCTGTGGAAGATGAACAGGAATAGGGAGAACCAATGAGAGACTAGCTGGAGGTGTCTGGACGGGCAAATTTAACTCTCATTTCCCACCAGGAAGAGGAATTAACCAAAGGCTTAGCGTGCCGTGCCGGAACCAGATTAGGGCCTGAAGCAATCCTGCGGTGTTGCGGCCAGCTCACAAGAAAGCGAGTTGAAGAAAGGAGCTCAGGGGCACTGTAATTCACAAACCTGCAGAGTTATAAATGACAGCTATCGTCCAAAAATATACTGAAGTAAGGCTGCCAAGAGGACTTGAAAGCGGGGCAGAATTGCAAGAAACCGACTTCAGGAGGTAGACTGGAATTGCATTTAAAGCAGAGGAAATGAGGCAGAACGTCCACAATGATGCACTTGGCCAAAAAGGGCGTATGCGTTTTTTCCTGAATATATTCAGGAAAAAACGCATACGCCGTTTTTGGCCAACCAAGCAAGGGTGCAAAGGAAATCTGCACTACAATGAAGTCTCACTTCCCCCCGGTCAAAAGGGCCATCTGAAAAAAGTATAAAATCCAGAAGGCACGACAGGCCATGGAGAACTGGGAGCCTTGTTATGCTGATGGGCGGGATGGAAATTGCAAAGAGCCACTCTGGAGAAGTGTATGGTGTTTCCTGAAACATCTAAAAAACAAAGCAACAGAGCCTATGGCACTTCCACTTATGGTCCTATAGCTTAGAGAAATTAATCAAAAAGACACAGCCACCCCAAAGTTTGGGACGGCTCTGTTTACAAGAACCTCGTTTACGGTACAAGTTCAATATCGCAGAAAGTGAGTAATGGAAAAAGAAGTTGTGGTACTTACGTACAATGCAATATCACTCAGCAATGAAATCTATGTCATCAGGCCCGTAGCAGCATAATGAGTGGATTCAGGTATGATGATTCTAACTGAAATAAGTCACACAGAAAAAGAAACATCATAAGATATCACTAATACACGGAATGTACACTTGGCTACACAGGAACTGAAATACAAAACAGAACAGGGTTTCAAATTTAGAAAACCAACTTATGCTTGCTAAGGGGAAAGGTGAGTTGGGGTGCTGCCTAAAACCAGAGATTGAAATGAGCGCAGATAAAGTTCCTTAAGCCAAATATGGAATAGACAAGAGCTACTCCTTGCTCAACAAAATGGGCTCAACACCCCATATTAAACGCCTAAGAATGTACCTGACTAGTAAGTATCTTAAAACCTATGGATTGCTATGTCTCCGAAAGAGAATCAAGCGTGTGTACAGGGGCATAAACGCAGCAGTGATAGGATTGGAGAGGTTCAGTGAGCAAATGAAGACCCTTTGAAGTCATATTGCATGGTACCCATTCCACGGGTCTCAACTCTCCAGGTTTAAGGGATTCTTCCTTCAGCTAAAACATGCATGTGGAACCCAGAGTATGATCCACCGTGTGATCGGGAGACGTGTTCAAATATGTCTCAGTTCTCGTCCCCTGGTACTCGGGTGCAACATTCCAGACGCTTTACTAACACTCTCCCGACTTGGAGAGTCAGTGCCTTTAACCTCCTGTTTGGCCCAGTTTGCAATTTCTGCGGAAGATGAACAGGAATAGGGAGAACCAATGAGAGACTAGCTGGAGGTGTCTGGACGGGCAAATTTAACTCTCATTTCCCACCAGGAAGAGGAATTAACCAAAGGCTCAGCGTGCCGTGCCGGAACCAGATTAGGGCCTGAAGCAATCCTGCGGTGTTGCGGCCAGCTCACAAGAAAGCGAGTTGAAGAAAGGAGCTCAGGGGCACTGTAGTTCACAAACCTGCAGAGTTATAAATGACAGCTATCGTCCAAAAATATACTGAAGTAAGGCTGCCAAGAGGACTTGAAAGCGGGGCAGAATTGCAAGAAACCGATTTCAGGAGGTAGACTGGAATTGCATTGAAAGCATAGGAAAAGAGGCAGAACGTCCACAATGATGCACTTGGCCAAAAAGGGCGTATGCATTTTTTCCTGAATATATTCAGGAAAAAACGCATACGCCCTTTTTGGCCAACCAAGCAAGCTTGCAAAGGAAATCTGCACTACAATGAAGTCTCACTTCCCCCCGGTCAAAAGGGCCATCTGAAAAAAGTGTAAAATCCAGAAGGCAGGACAGGCCATGGAGAACTGGGAGCCTTGTTATGCTGATGGGCGGGATGTAAATTGCCAACAGCCACTCAGGAGAAGTGTATGCTGTTTCCTGAAACATCTAAAAAACAAAGCAACAGAGCCTAGGGCACTTCCACTTATGGTCCTGTAGCTTAGGGAAATTAAAATCAAAAAGACACAGCCACCCCAAAGTTTGGGACGGCTCTGTTTACAAGAACCTCGTTTATGGTACAAGTTCAATATCGCAGAAAGTGAATAATGGATAAAGAAGTTGTGGTACTTACGTACAATGCAATATCAATCAGCAATGAAATCTATGTCATCAGGCCCGTAGCAGCATAATGAGTGGATTCAGGTATGATGATTCTAACTGAAATAAGTCACACAGAAAAAGAAACATCATAAGATATCACTAATACACGGAATGTAAACTTGGCTCCACAGGAACTGAATTACAAAACAGAACAGGGTCTCAAATTTAGAAAACCAACTTATGCTTGCTAAGGGTAAAGGTGAGTTGGGGTGCTGCCTAAAACCAGAGATTGAAATGAGCACAGATAAAGTTCCTTAAGCCAAATATGGAATAGACAAGAGCTACTCCTTGCTCAACGAAATGGGCTCAACACCCCATATTAAACGCCTAAGAATGCACCTGACTAGTAAGTATCTTAAAACCTATGGATTGCTATGTCTCCGAAAGGGAAACAAGCGTGTGTACAGGGGCATAAACGCAGCAGTGATAGGATTGGAGTGGTTCGGTGAGAAAATGAAGACCCTTTGAAGTCATATTGCATGGTACCCATTCCACGGGTCTCAACTCTCCAGGTTTAAGGGATTCTTCCTTCAGCTAAAACATGCATGTGGAACCCAGAGTATGATCAACCGTGTGATCGGGAGATGTGTTCAAATATGTCTCAGTTTTCGACCCCTGGTACTCGGGTGCAACATACCAGACGCTTTACTAACACTCTCCCGACTTGGAGAGTCAGTGCCTTTAACCTCCTGTTTGGCCCAGTTTGCAATTTCTGTGGAAGATGAACAGGAATAGGGAGAACCAATGAGAGACTAGCTGGAGGTGTCTGGACGGACAAATTTAACTCTCATTTCCCACCAGGAAGAGGAATTAACCAAAGGCTCAGCGTGCCGTGCCGGAACCAGATTAGGGCCTGAAGCAATCCTGCGGTGTTGCGGCCAGGTCACAAGAAAGCGAGTTGAAGAAAGGAGCTCAGGGGCACTGTAATTCACAAACCTGCAGAGTTATAAATGACACTTCTCGTCCAAAAATATACTGAAGTAAGGCTGCCAAGAGGACTTGAAAGCGGGGCAGAATTGCAGGAAACCGATTTCAGGAGGTAGACTGCAATTACATTGAAAGCATAGGAAAAGAGGGAGAACGTCCACAATGATGCACTTGGCCAAAAATGGGCGTATGCGTTTTTTCCTGAATATATTCAGGAAAAAACGCATACGCCCTTTTTGGCCAACCAAGCAAGCTTGCAAAGGAAATCTGCACTACAATGAAGTCTCACTTCCCCCCGGTCAAAAGGGCCATCTGAAAAAAGTGTAAAATCCAGAAGGCAGGACAGGCCATGGAGAACTGGGAGCCTTGTTATGCTGATGGGCGGGATGTAAATTGCCAACAGCCACTCGGGAGAAGTGTATGGTGTTTCCTGAAACATCTAAAAAACAAAGCAACAGAGCCTAGGGCACTTCCACTTATGGTCCTATAGCTTAGGGAAATTAAAACCAAAAAGACACAGCCACCCCAAAGTTTGGGATGACTCTGTTTACAAGAACCTCGTTTACGGTACAAGTTCAATATCGCAGAAAGTGAGTAATGGATAAAGAAGTTGTGGTACTTACGTACAATGCAATATCACTCAGCAATGAAATCTATGTCATCAGGCCCGTAGCAACATAATGAGTGGATTCAGGTATGATGATTCTAACTGAAATAAGTCACACAGAAAAAGAAACATCATAAGATATCACTAATACACGGAATGTAAACTTGGCTACACAGGAACTGAATTACAAAACAGAACAGGGTCTCAAATTTAGAAAACCAACTTATGCTTGCTAAGGGGAAAGGTGAGTTGGGGTGCTGCCTAAAACCAGAGATTGAAATGAGCACAGATAAAGTTCCTTAAGCCAAATATGGAATAGACAAGAGCTACTCCTTGCTCAACGAAATGGACTCAACACCTCATATTAAACGCCTAAGAATGTACCTGACTAGTAAGTATCTTAAAACCTATGCATTGCTATGTCTCCAAAAGAGAATCAAGCGTGTGTACAGGGGCATAAACGCAGCAGTGATAGGATTGGAGAGGTTCGGTGAGCAAATGAAGACCCTTTGAAGTCATATTGCATGGTACCCATTCCACGGGTCTCAACTCTCCAGGTTTAAGGGATTCTTCCTTCAGCTAAAACATGCATGTGGAACCCAGAGTATGATCAACCGTGTGATCGGGAGACGTGTTCCAATATGTCTCAGTTCTCGTCCCCTGGTACTCGGGTGCAACATTCCAGACGCTTTACTAACACTCTCCCGACTTGGAGAGTCAGTGCCTTTAACCTCCTGTTTGGCCCAGTTTGCAATTTCTGTGGAAGATGAAGAGGAATAGGGAGAACCAATGAGAGACTAGCTGGAGGTGTCTGGACGGGTAAATTTAACTCTCATTTCCCACCAGGAAGAGGAATTAACCAAAGGCTCAGCGTGCCGTGCCGGAACCAGATTAGGGCCTGAAGCAATCCTGCGGTGTTGCGGCCAGCTCACAAGAAAGCGAGTTGAAGAAAGGAGCTCAGGGGCACTGTAATTCACAAACCTGCAGAGTTATAAATGACAGCTATCGTCCAAAAATATACTGAAGTAAGGCTGCCAAGAGGACTTGAAAGCGGGGCAGAATTGCAGGAAACCGATTTCAGGAGGTAGACTGGAATTGCATTGAAAGCAGAGGAAAAGAGGCAGAACGTCCACAATGATGCACTTGGCCAAAAAGGGCGTATGCGTTTTTTCCTGAATATATTCAGGAAAAAACGCATACGCCCTTTTTGGCCAACCAAGCAAGCTTGCAAAGGAAATCTGCACTACAATGAAGTCTCACTTCCCCCCGGTCAAAAGGGCCATCTGAAAACAGTGTAAAATCCAGAAAGGCAGGACAGGCCATGGAGAACTGGGAGCCTTGTTATGCTGATGGGCGGGATGTAAATTGCCAACAGCCACTCGGGAGAAGTGTATGGTGTTTCCTGAAACATCTAAAAAACAAAGCAACAGAGCCTAGGGCACTTCCACTTATGGTCCTATAGCTTAGGGAAATTAAAATCAAAAAGACACAGCCACCCCAATGTTTGGGACGCCTCTGTTTACAAGAACCTCGTTTACGGGACAAGTTCAATATCGCAGAAAGTGAAAAATGGATAAAGAAGTTGTGGTACTTACGTACAATGCAATATCACTCAGCAGTGACATCTATGTCATCAGGCCCGTAGCAGCATAATGAGTGGTTTCAGCTATGATGATTCTAACTGAAATAAGTCACACAGAAAAAGAAACATCATAAGATATCACTAATACATGGAATGTCATCTTGGCTACACAGGAAATGGATTACAAAAAAGAGAATGGTCTCAAATTTAGAAAAACAACGTATGCTTGCTTAAGGGGAAAGGTGAGTTGGGGTGCTGCATAAAACCAGAGATTGAAATGAGCACAGATAAAGTTCCTTAAGCCAAATATGTAATAGACAAGAGCTACTCCTTGCTCAACGAAATGGACTCAACACCCCATATTAAACGCCTAAGAACGTACCTGACTAGTAAATATCTTAAAACATATGGATCGCTATGTCTCCAAAAGAGAATTTAACGTGTGTACAGGGACATAAACGCAGCAGTGATAGGATTGGAGAGGTTCGGTGAGCAAATGAAGACCCTTTGAAGTCATATTGCATGGTACCCATTCCACAGGTCTCAACTCTCCAGGTTTAAGGGATTCTTCCTTCAGCTAAAACATGCATGTGGAACCCAGAGTATGATCAACCGTGTGATCGGGAGACGTGTTCCAATATGTCTCAGTTCTCGTCCCCTGGTACTCGGGTGCAACATTCCAGACGCTTTACTAACACTCTCCCGACTTGGAGAGTCAGTGCCTTTAACCTCCTGTTTGGCCCAGTTTGCAATTTCTGCGGAAGATGAACAGGAATAGGGAGAACCAATGAGAGACTAGCTGGAGGTGTCTGGACGGCTAAATTTAACTCTCATTTCCCACCAGGAAGAGGAATTAACCAAAGGCTCAGCGTGCCGTGCCGGAACAAGATTAGGGCCTGAAGCAATCCTGCGGTGTTGCAGCCAGCTCACAAGAAAGCGAGGTGAAGAAAGGAGCTCAGGGGCACTGTAGTTCACAAACCTGCAGAGTTATAAATGACAGCTATCGTCCAAAAATATACTGAAGTAAGGCTGCCAAGAGGACTTGAAAGCGGGGCAGAATTGCAGGAAACCGATTTCAGGAGGTAGACTGGAATTGCATTTAAAGCATAGGAAAAGAGGCAGAACGTCCACAATGATGCACTTGGCCAAAAAGGGCGTATGCGTTTTTTCCTGAATATATTCAGGAAAAAACGCATACGCCCTTTTTGGCCAACCAAGCAAGCTTGCAAAGGAAATCTGCACTACAATGAAGTCTCACTTCCCCCCGGTCAAAAGGGCCATCTGAAAAAAGTGTAAAATCCAGAAGGCAGGACAGGCCATGGAGAACTGGGAGCCTTGTTATGCTGATGGGCGGGATGTAAATTGCCAACAGCCACTCGGGAGAAGTGTATGGTGTTTCCTGAAACATCTAAAAAACAAAGCAACAGAGCCTAGGGCACTTCCACTTATGGTCCTATAGCTTAGGGAAATTAAAATCAAAAAGACACAGCCACACCAATGTTTGGGATGACTCTGTTTACAAGAACCTCGTTTACGAGACAAGTTCAATATCGCAGAAAGTGAAAAATGGATAAAGAAGTTGTGGTATTTATGTACAATGCAGTATCACTCAGCAGTGACATCTATGTCATCAGGCCCGTAGCAGCATAATGAGTGGTTTCAGGTATGATGATTCTAACTGAAATAAGTCACACAGAAAAAGAAACATCATAAGATATCACTAATACACGGAATGTCATCTTGGCTACACAGGAACTGGATTACAAAACAGAACAGGGTCTCAAATTTAGAAAACCAACGTATGCTTGCTTAAGGGGAAAGGTGAGTTGTGGTGCTGCATAAAACCAGAGATTGAAATGAGCACAGATAAAGTTCCTTAAGCCAAATATGTAATAGGCAAGAGCTAGTCCTTGCTCAAGGAAATGGACTCAATACCACATATTCAATGCCTAGGAATATACCTGACTAGTAAGAATCATAAAACCTATGGATTTATATATCTCCATAAGAGAATCAAGCGTCTGTACAGCGGCATTAACGTATCTGTGAAAATCAGCTAAATCCCATAATAAAAATTAATTTCTGGAACAAAACACAATGACAGTGAAATAGAGAGCAATAGTTAAGTAATTCATTCAAGGCTTGTGATGCAACCTGGATTTACAGCATCTAAACCCAGAGCTGGGTGACACATAAGGCTGGACACTTGGGGCTCATAGGATTGGTGAGGTTCGGTGAGCAAATGAAGACCCTTTGAAGTCATATTGCATGGTACCCATTCCACGGGTCTCAACTCTCCAGGTTTAAGGGATTCTTCCTTCAGCTAAAACATGCATGTGGAACCCAGAGTATGATCAACCGTGTGATCGGGAGACGTGTTCCAATATGTCTCAGTTCTCGTCCCCTGGTACTCGGGTGCAACATTCCAGACGCTTTACTAACACTCTCCCGACTTGGAGAGTCAGTGCCTTTAACCTCCTGTTTGGCCCAGTTTGCAATTTCTGTGGAAGATGAAGAGGAATAGGGAGAACCAATGAGAGACTAGCTGGAGGTGTCTGGACGGGTAAATTTAACTCTCATTTCCCACCAGGAAGAGGAATTAACCAAAGGCTCAGCGTGCCGTGCTGGAACCAGATTAGGGCCTGAAGCAATCCTGCGGTGTTGCGGCCAGCTCACAAGAAAGCGAGTTGAAGAAAGGAGCTCAGGGGCACTGTAATTCACAAACCTGCAGAGTTATAAATGACAGCTATCGTCCAAAAATATACTGAAGTAAGGCTGCCAAGAGGACTTGAAAGCGGGGCAGAATTGCAGGAAACCGATTTCAGGAGGTAGACTGGAATTGCATTGAAAGCAGAGGAAAAGAGGCAGAACGTCCACAATGATGCACTTGGCCAAAAAGGGCATATGCGTTTTTTCCTGAATATATTCAGGAAAAAACGCATACGCCCTTTTTGGCCAACCAAGCAAGCTTGCAAAGGAAATCTGCACTACAATGAAGTCTCACTTCCCCCCGGTCAAAAGGGCCATCTGAAAACAGTGTAAAATCCAGAAAGGCAGGACAGGCCATGGAGAACTGGGAGCCTTGTTATGCTGATGGGCGGGATGTAAATTGCCAACAGCCACTCGGGAGAAGTGTATGGTGTTTCCTGAAACATCTAAAAAACAAAGCAACAGAGCCTAGGGCACTTCCACTTATGGTCCTATAGCTTAGGGAAATTAAAATCAAAAAGACACAGCCACCCCAATGTTTGGGACGCCTCTGTTTACAAGAACCTCGTTTACGGGACAAGTTCAATATCGCAGAAAGTGAAAAATGGATAAAGAAGTTGTGGTACTTACGTACAATGCAATATCACTCAGCAGTGACATCTATGTCATCAGGCCCGTAGCAGCATAATGAGTGGTTTCAGCTATGATGATTCTAACTGAAATAAGTCACACAGAAAAAGAAACATCATAAGATATCACTAATACACGGAATGTCATCTTGGCTACACAGGAACTGGATTACAAAACAGAACAGGGTCTCAAATTTAGAACACCAACGTATGCTTGCTTAAGGGGAAAGGTGAGTTGGGGTGCTGCATAAAACCAGAGATTGAAATGAGCACAGATAAAGTTCCTTAAGCCAAATATGTAATAGACAAGAGCTACTCCTTGCTCAACGAAATGGACTCAACACCCCATATTAAACGCCTAAGAACGTACCTGACTAGTAAGTATCTTAAAACATATGGATCGCTATGTCTCCAAAAGAGAATTTAACGTGTGTACAGGGACATAAACGCAGCAGTGATAGGATTGGAGAGGTTCGGTGAGCAAATGAAGACCCTTTGAAGTCATATTGCATGGTACCCATTCCACAGGTCTCAACTCTCCAGGTTTAAGGGATTCTTCCTTCAGCTAAAACATGCATGTGGAACCCAGAGTATGATCAACCGTGTGATCGGGAGACGTGTTCCAATATGTCTCAGTTCTCGTCCCCTGGTACTCGGGTGCAACATTCCAGACGCTTTACTAACACTCTCCCGACTTGGAGAGTCAGTGCCTTTAACCTCCTGTTTGGCCCAGTTTGCAATTTCTGCGGAAGATGAACAGGAATAGGGAGAACCAATGAGAGACTAGCTGGAGGTGTCTGGACGGCTAAATTTAACTCTCATTTCCCACCAGGAAGAGGAATTAACCAAAGGCTCAGCGTGCCGTGCCGGAACAAGATTAGGGCCTGAAGCAATCCTGCGGTGTTGCAGCCAGCTCACAAGAAAGCGAGGTGAAGAAAGGAGCTCAGGGGCACTGTAGTTCACAAACCTGCAGAGTTATAAATGACAGCTATCGTCCAAAAATATACTGAAGTAAGGCTGCCAAGAGGACTTGAAAGCGGGGCAGAATTGCAGGAAACCGATTTCAGGAGGTAGACTGGAATTGCATTGAAAGCATAGGAAAAGAGGCAGAACGTCCACAATGATGAACTTGGCCAAAAAGGGCGTATGCGTTTTTTCCTGAATATATTCAGGAAAAAACGCATACGCCCTTTTTGGCCAACCAAGCAAGCTTGCAAAGGAAATCTGCACTACAATGAAGTCTCACTTCCCCCCGGTCAAAAGGGCCATCTGAAAAAAGTATAAAATCCAGAAAGGCAGGACAGGCCATGGAGAACTGGGAGCCTTGTTATGCTGATGGGCGGGATGTAAATTGCCAACAGCCACTCGGGAGAAGTGTATGGTGTTTCCTGAAACATCTAAAAAACAAAGCAACAGAGCCTACAGCACTTCCACTTATGGTCCTATAGCTTAGGGAAATTAAAGTAAAAAAGACACAGCCACCCCAAAGTTTGGGACGGCTCTGTTTACAAGAACCTCGTTTACGGTACAAGTTCAATATCGCAGAAAGTGAATAATGGATAAAGAAGTTGTGGTACTTACGTACAATGCAATATCACTCAGCAATGAAATCTATGTCATCAGGCCCGTAGCAGCATAATGAGTGGACTCAGGTATGATGATTCTAACTGAAATAAGTCACACAGAAAAAGAAACATCATAAGATATCACTAATACACGGAATGTAAACTTGGCTACACAGGAACTGAATTACAAAACAGAACAGGGTCTCAAATTTAGAAAACCAACTTATGCTTGCTTAAGGGGAAAGGTGAGTTGGGGTGCTGCCTAAAACCAGAGATTGAAATGAGCACAGATAAAGTTCCTTAAGCCAAATATGGAGTAGACAAGAGCTACTCCTTCTCAACGAAATGGGCTCAACACCCCATATTAAACGCCTAAGAATGCACCTGACTAGTAAGTATCTTAAAACCTATGGATTGCTATGTCTCCGAAAGAGAAACAAGCGTGTGTACAGGGGCATAAACGCAGCAGTGATAGGATTGGAGAGGTTCGGTGAGCAAATGAAGACCCTTTGAAGTCATATTGCATGGTACCCATTCCACGGGTCTCAACTCTCCAGGTTTAAGGGATTCTTCCTTCAGCTAAAACATGCATGTGGAACCCAGAGTATGATCAACCATGTGATCGGGAGACGTGTTCAAATATGAGTCAATTCTCGTCCCCTGGTACTCGGCTGCAACATTCCAGACGCTTTACTAACACTCTCCCGACTTGGAGAGTCAGTGCCTTTAACCTCCTGTTTGGCCCAGTTTGCAATTTCTGTGGAAGATGAACAGGAATAGGGAGAACCAATGAGAGACTAGCTGGAGGTGTCTGGACGGGCAAATTTAACTCTCATTTCCCACCAGGAAGAGGAATTAACCAAAGGCTCAGCGTGCCGTGCCGGAACCAGATTAGGGCCTGAAGCAATCCTGTGGTGTTGCAGCCAGCTCACAAGAAAGCGAGTTGAAGAAAGGAGCTCAGGGGCACTGTAATTCACAAACCTGCAGAGTTATAAATGACAGCTATCGTCCAAAAATATACTGAAGTAAGGCTGCCAAGAGGACTTGAAAGCGGGGCAGAATTGCAGGAAACCGATTTCAGGAGGTAGACTGGAATTGCATTGAAAGCAGAGGAAAAGAGGCAGAACGTCCACAATGATGCACTTGGCCAAAAAGGGCGTATGCGTTTTTTCCTGAATATATTCAGGAAAAAACGCATACGCCCTTTTTGGCCAACCAAGCAAGCTTGCAAAGGAAATCTGCACTACAATGAAGTCTCACTTCCCCCCGGTCAAAAGGGCCATCTGAAAACAGTGTAAAATCCAGAAAGGCAGGACAGGCCATGGAGAACTGGGAGCCTTGTTATGCTGATGGGCGGGATGTAAATTGCCAACAGCCACTCGGGAGAAGTGTATGGTGTTTCCTGAAACATCTAAAAAACAAAGCAACAGAGCCTAGGGCACTTCCACTTATGGTCCTATAGCTTAGGGAAATTAAAATCAAAAAGACACAGCCACACCAATGTTTGGGATGACTCTGTTTACAAGAACCTCGTTTACGAGACAAGTTCAATATCGCAGAAAGTGAAAAATGGATAAAGAAGTTGTGGTATTTATGTACAATGCAGTATCACTCAGCAGTGACATCTATGTCATCAGGCCCGTAGCAGCATAATGAGTGGTTTCAGGTATGATGATTCTAACTGAAATAAGTCACACAGAAAAAGAAACATCATAAGATATCACTAATACACGGAATGTCATCTTGGCTACACAGGAACTGGATTACAAAACAGAACAGGGTCTCAAATTTAGAAAACCAACGTATGCTTGCTTAAGGGGAAAGGTGAGTTGTGGTGCTGCATAAAACCAGAGATTGAAATGAGCACAGATAAAGTTCCTTAAGCCAAATATGTAATAGACAAGAGCTAGTCCTTGCTCAATGAAATGGACTCAATACCCCATATTCAATGCCTAGGAATATACCTGACTAGTAAGAATCATAAAACCTATGGATTTATATATCTCCATAAGAGAATCAAGCGTCTGTACAGCGGCATTAACGTATCTGTGAAAATCAGCTAAATCCCATAATAAAAATTAATTTCTGGAACAAAACACAATGACAGTGAAATAGAGAGCAATAGTTAAGTAATTCATTCAAGGCTTGTGATGCAACCTGGATTTACAGCATCTAAACCCAGAGCTGGGTGACACATAAGGCTGGACACTTGGGGCTCATAGGATTGGTGAGGTTCGGTGAGCAAATGAAGACCCTTTGAAGTCATATTGCATGGTACCCATTCCACGGGTCTCAACTCTCCAGGTTTAAGGGATTCTTCCTTCAGCTAAAACATGCATGTGGAACACAGAGTATGATCAACCGTGTGATCGGGAGACGTGTTCAAATATGTCTCAGTTCTCGTCCCCTGGTACTCGGGTGCAACATTCCAGACGCTTTACTAACACTCTCCCGACTTGGAGAGTCAGTGCCTTTAACCTCCTGTTTGGCCCAGTTTGCAATTTCTGCGGAAGATGAACAGGAATAGGGAGAACCAATGAGAGACTAGCTGGAGGTGTCTGCACGGGCAAATTTAACTCTCATTTCCCACCAGGAAGAGGAATTAACAAAAGGCTCAGCGTGCCGTGCCGGAACAAGATTAGGGCCTGAAGCAATCCTGCGGTGTTGCGGCCAGCTCACAAGAAAGCGAGTTGAAGAAAGGAGCTCAGGGGCACTGTAATTCACAAACCTGCAGAGTTATAAATGACAGCTATCGACCAAAAATATACTGAAGTAAGGCTGCCAAGAGGACTTGAAAGCGGGGCAGAATTGCAGGAAACCGATTTCAGGAGGTAGACTGGAATTGCATTTAAAGCAGAGGAAAAGAGACAGAACGTCCACAATGATGCACTTGGCCAAAAAGGGCATATGCGTTTTTTCCTGAATATATTCAGGAAAAAATGCATATGCCCTTTTTGGCCAACCAAGCAAGCTTGCAAAGGAAATCTGCACTACAATGAAGTCTCACTTCCCCCCGGTCAAAAGGGCCATCTGAAAAAAGTATAAAATCCAGAAGGCAGGACAGGCCATGGAGAACTGGGAGCCTTGTTATGCTGATGAGCGGGATGTAAATTGCCAACAGCCACTCGGGAGAAGTGTATGGTGTTTCCTGAAACATCTAAAAAACAAAGCAACAGAGCCTAGGGCACTTCCACTAATGGTCCTATAGCTTAGGGAAATTAAAACCAAAAAGACACAGCCACCCCAAAGTTTGGGATGGCTCTGTTTACAAGAACCTCGTTTACGGTACAAGTTCAATATCGCAGAAAGTGAGTAATGGATAAAGAAGTTGTGGTACTTACGTACAATGCAATATCACTCAGCAATGAAATCTATGTCATCAGGCCCGTAGAAGCATAATGAGTGGATTCAGGTATGATGATTCTAACTGAAATAAGTCACACAGAAAAAGAAACATCATAAGATATCACTAATACACGGAATGTAAACTTGGCTACACAGGAACTGAATTACAAAACAGAACAGGGTCTCAAATTTAGAAAACCAACTTATGCTTGCTAAGGGGAAAGGTGAGTTGGGGTGCTGCCTAAAACCAGAGATTGAAATGAGCACAGATAAAGTTCCTTAAGCCAAATATGGAATAGACAAGAGCTACTCCTTGCTCAACGAAATGGACTCAACACCTCATATTAAACGCCTAAGAATGTACCTGACTAGTAAGTATCTTAAAACCTATGCATTGCTATGTCTCCGAAAGAGAATCAAGCGTGTGTACAGGGGCATAAACGCAGCAGTGATAGGATTGGAGAGGTTCGGTGAGCAAATGAAGACCCTTTGAAGTCATATTGCATGGTACCCATTCCACGGGTCTCAACTCTCCAGGTTTAAGGGATTCTTCCTTCAGCTAAAACATGCATGTGGAACCCAGAGTATGATCAACCGTGTGATCGGGAGACGTGTTCCAATATGTCTCAGTTCTCGTCCCCTGGTACTCGGGTGCAACATTCCAGACGCTTTACTAACACTCTCCCGACTTGGAGAGTCAGTGCCTTTAACCTCCTGTTTGGCCCAGTTTGCAATTTCTGTGGAAGATGAAGAGGAATAGGGAGAACCAATGAGAGACTAGCTGGAGGTGTCTGGACGGGTAAATTTAACTCTCATTTCCCACCAGGAAGAGGAATTAACCAAAGGCTCAGCGTGCCGTGCCGGAACCAGATTAGGGCCTGAAGCAATCCTGCGGTGTTGCGGCCAGCTCACAAGAAAGCGAGTTGAAGAAAGGAGCTCAGGGGCACTGTAATTCACAAACCTGCAGAGTTATAAATGACAGCTATCGTCCAAAAATATACTGAAGTAAGGCTGCCAAGAGGACTTGAAAGCGGGGCAGAATTGCAGGAAACCGATTTCAGGAGGTAGAGTGGAATTGCATTGAAAGCAGAGGAAAAGAGGCAGAACGTCCACAATGATGCACTTGGCCAAAAAGGGCGTATGCGTTTTTTCCTGAATATATTCAGGAAAAAACGCATACGCCCTTTTTGGCCAACCAAGCAAGCTTGCAAAGGAAATCTGCACTACAATGCAGTCTCACTTCCCCCCGGTCAAAAGGGCCATCTGAAAACAGTGTAAAATCCAGAAAGGCAGGACAGGCCATGGAGAACTGGGAGCCTTGTTATGCTGATGGGCGGGATGTAAATTGCCAACAGCCACTCGGGAGAAGTGTATGGTGTTTCCTGAAACATCTAAAAAACAAAGCAACAGAGCCTAGGGCACTTCCACTTATGGTCCTATAGCTTAGGGAAATTAAAATCAAAAAGACACAGCCACCCCAATGTTTGGGACGCCTCTGTTTACAAGAACCTCGTTTACGGGACAAGTTCAATATCGCAGAAAGTGAAAAATGGATAAAGAAGTTGTGGTACTTACGTACAATGCAATATCACTCAGCAGTGACATCTATGTCATCAGGCCCGTAGCAGCATAATGAGTGGTTTCAGCTATGATGATTCTAACTGAAATAAGTCACACAGAAAAAGAAACATCATAAGATATCACTAATACATGGAATGTCATCTTGGCTACACAGGAAATGGATTACAAAACAGAGAATGGTCTCAAATTTAGAAAAACAACGTATGCTTGCTTAAGGGGAAAGGTGAGTTGGGGTGCTGCATAAAACCAGAGATTGAAATGAGCACAGATAAAGTTCCTTAAGCCAAATATGTAATAGACAAGAGCTACTCCTTGCTCAACGAAATGGACTCAACACCCCATATTAAACGCCTAAGAACGTACCTGACTAGTAAATATCTTAAAACATGTGGATCGCTATGTCTCCAAAAGAGAATTTAACGTGTGTACAGGGACATAAACGCAGCAGTGATAGGATTGGAGAGGTTCGGTGAGCAAATGAAGACCCTTTGAAGTCATATTGCATGGTACCCATTCCACAGGTCTCAACTCTCCAGGTTTAAGGGATTCTTCCTTCAGCTAAAACATGCATGTGGAACCCAGAGTATGATCAACCGTGTGATCGGGAGACGTGTTCCAATATGTCTCAGTTCTCGTCCCCTGGTACTCGGGTGCAACATTCCAGACGCTTTACTAACACTCTCCCGACTTGGAGAGTCAGTGCCTTTAACCTCCTGTTTGGCCCAGTTTGCAATTTCTGCGGAAGATGAACAGGAATAGGGAGAACCAATGAGAGACTAGCTGGAGGTGTCTGGACGGCTAAATTTAACTCTCATTTCCCACCAGGAAGAGGAATTAACCAAAGGCTCAGCGTGCCGTGCCGGAACAAGATTAGGGCCTGAAGCAATCCTGCGGTGTTGCAGCCAGCTCACAAGAAAGCGAGGTGAAGAAAGGAGCTCAGGGGCACTGTAGTTCACAAACCTGCAGAGTTATAAATGACAGCTATCGTCCAAAAATATACTGAAGTAAGGCTGCCAAGAGGACTTGAAAGCGGGGCAGAATTGCAGGAAACCGATTTCAGGAGGTAGACTGGAATTGCATTTAAAGCATAGGAAAAGAGGCAGAACGTCCACAATGATGCACTTGGCCAAAAAGGGCGTATGCGTTTTTTCCTGAATATATTCAGGAAAAAACGCATACGCCCTTTTTGGCCAACCAAGCAAGCTTGCAAAGGAAATCTGCACTACAATGAAGTCTCACTTCCCCCTGGTCAAAAGGGCCATCTGAAAAAAGTGTAAAATCCAGAAAGGCAGGACAGGCCATGGAGAACTGGGAGCCTTGTTATGCTGATGGGCGGGATGTAAATTGCCAACAGCCACTCGGGAGAAGTGTATGGTGTTTCCTGAAACATCTAAAAAACAAAGCAACAGAGCCTACAGCACTTCCACTTATGGTCCTATAGCTTAGGGAAATTAAAGTAAAAAAGACACAGCCACCCCAAAGTTTGGGACGGCTCTGTTTACAAGAACCTCGTTTACGGTACAAGTTCAATATCGCAGAAAGTGAATAATGGATAAAGAAGTTGTGGTACTTACGTACAATGCAATATCACTCAGCAATGAAATCTATGTCATCAGGCCCGTAGCAGCATAATGAGTGGACTCAGGTATGATGATTCTAACTGAAATAAGTCACACAGAAAAAGAAACATCATAAGATATCACTAATACACGGAATGTAAACTTGGCTACACAGGAACTGAATTACAAAACAGAACAGGGTCTCAAATTTAGAAAACCAACTTATGCTTGCTTAAGGGGAAAGGTGAGTTGGGGTGCTGCCTAAAACCAGAGATTGAAATGAGCACAGATAAAGTTCCTTAAGCCAAATATGGAGTAGACAAGGGCTACTCCTTCTCAACGAAATGGGCTCAACACCCCATATTAAACGCCTAAGAATGCACCTGACTAGTAAGTATCTTAAAACCTATGGATTGCTATGTCTCCGAAAGAGAAACAAGCGTGTGTACAGGGGCATAAACGCAGCAGTGATAGGATTGGAGAGGTTCGGTGAGCAAATGAAGACCCTTTGAAGTCATATTGCATGGTACCCATTCCACGGGTCTCAACTCTCCAGGTTTAAGGGATTCTTCCTTCAGCTAAAACATGCATGTGGAACCCAGAGTATGATCAACCATGTGATCGGGAGACGTGTTCAAATATGAGTCAATTCTCGTCCCCTGGTACTCGGCTGCAACATTCCAGACGCTTTACTAACACTCTCCCGACTTGGAGAGTCAGTGCCTTTAACCTCCTGTTTGGCCCAGTTTGCAATTTCTGTGGAAGATGAACAGGAATAGGGAGAACCAATGAGAGACTAGCTGGAGGTGTCTGGACGGGCAAATTTAACTCTCATTTCCCACCAGGAAGAGGAATTAACCAAAGGCTCAGCGTGCCGTGCCGGAACCAGATTAGGGCCTGAAGCAATCCTGTGGTGTTGCAGCCAGCTCACAAGAAAGCGAGTTGAAGAAAGGAGCTCAGGGGCACTGTAATTCACAAACCTGCAGAGTTATAAATGACAGCTATCGTCCAAAAATATACTGAAGTAAGGCTGCCAAGAGGACTTGAAAGCGGGGCAGAATTGCAGGAAACCGATTTCAGGAGGTAGACTGGAATGGCAGTTAAAGCATAGGAAAAGAGGCAGAACGTCCACAATGATGCACTTGTCCAAAAAGGGCGTATGCGTTTTTTCCTGAATATATTCAGGAAAAAACGCATACGCCCTTTTTGGCCAACCAAGCAAGCTTGCAAAGGAAATCTGCACTACAATGAAGTCTCACTTCCCCTCGGTCAAAAGGGCCATCTGAAAAAAGTGTAAAATCCAGAAGGCAGGACAGGCCATGGAGAACTGGGAGCCTTGTTATGCTGATGGGCGGGATGTAAATTGCCAACAGCCACTCAGGAGAAGTGTATGCTGTTTCCTGAAACATCTAAAAAACAAAGCAACAGAGCCTAGGGCACTTCCACTTATGGTCCTATAGCTTAGGGAAATTAAAATCAAAAAGACACAGCCACCCCAAAGTTTGGGACGGCTCTGTTTACAAGAACCTCGTTTATGGTACAAGTTCAATATCGCAGAAAGTGAGTAATGGATAAAGAAGTTGTGGTACTTACGTACAATGCAATATCACTCAGCAATGAAATCTATGTCATCAGGCCCGTAGCAGCATAATGAGTGGATTCAGGTATGATGATTCTAACTGAAATAAGTCACACAGAAAAAGAAACATCATAAGATATCACTAATACACGGAATGTAAACTTGGCTACACAGGAACTGAATTACAAAACAGAACAGGGTCTCAAATTTAGAAAACCAACTTATGCTTGCTAATGGGAAAGGTGAGTTGGGGTGCTGCCTAAAACCAGAGATTGAAATGAGCACAGATAAAGTTCCTTAAGCCAAATATGGAATAGAGAAGAGCTACTCCTTGCTCAACGAAATGGGCTCAACACCCCATATTAAACGCCTAAGAATGTACCTGACTAGTAAGTATCTTAAAACCTATGGATTGCTATGTCTCCAAAAGAGAAACAAGCGTATGTACAGGGGCCTAAACGCAGCAGTGATAGGATTGGAGAGGTTCGGTGAGCAAATGAAGACCCTTTGAAGTCATATTGCATGGTACCCATTCCACGGGTCTCAACTCTCCAGGTTTAAGGGATTCTTCCTTCAGCTAAAACATGCATGTGGAACCCAGAGTATGATCAACCGTGTGATCGGGAGACGTGTTCAAATATGTCTCAGTTTTCGACCCCTGGTACTCGGGTGCAACATTCCAGACGCTTTACTAACACTCTCCCGACTTGGAGAGTCAGTGCCTTTAACCTCCTGTTTGGCCCAGTTTGCAATTTCTGTGGAAGATGAACAGGAATAGGGAGAACCAATGAGAGACTAGCTGGAGGTGTCTTGGCAGGCAAATTTAACTCTCATTTCCCACCAGGAAGAGGAATTAACCAAAGGCTCAGCGTGCCATGCCAGAACCAGATTATGGCCTGAAGCAATCCTGTGGTGTTGCAGCCAGCTCACAAGAAAGCGAGTTGAAGAAAGGAGCTCAGGGGCACTGTAATTCACAAACCTGCAGAGTTATAAATGACAGCTATCGTCCAAAAATATACTGAAGTAAGGCTGCCAAGAGGACTTGAAAGCGGGGCAGAATTGCAGGAAACCGATTTCAGGAGGTAGACTGGAATGGCAGTTAAAGCATAGGAAAAGAGGCAGAACGTCCACAATGATGCACTTGGCCAAAAAGGGCGTATGCGTTTTTTCCTGAATATATTCAGGAAAAAACGCATACGCCCTTTTTGGCCAACCAAGCAAGCTTGCAAAGGAAATCTGCACTACAATGAAGTCTCACTTCCCCCCGGTCAAAAGGGCCATCTGAAAAAAGTGTAAAATCCAGAAAGGCAGGACAGGCCATGGAGAACTGGGAGCCTTGTTATGCTGATGGGCGGGATGTAAATTGCCAACAGCCACTCGGGAGAAGTGTATGGTGTTTCCTGAAACATCTAAAAAACAAAGCAACAGAGCCTACAGCACTTCCACTTATGGTCCTATAGCTTAGGGAAATTAAAGTAAAAAAGACACAGCCACCCCAAAATTTGGGACGGCTCTGTTTACAAGAACCTCGTTTACGGTACAAGTTCAATATCGCAGAAAGTGAATAATGGATAAAGAAGTTGTGGTACTTACGTACAATGCAATATCACTCAGCAATGAAATCTATGTCATCAGGCCCGTAGCAGCATAATGAGTGGATCCAGGTATGATGATTCTAACTGAAATAAGTCACACAGAAAAAGAAACATCATAAGATATCACTAATACACGGAATGTAAACTTGGCTACACAGGAACTGAATTACAAAACAGAACAGGGTCTCAAATTTAGAAAACCAACTTATGCTTGCTTAAGGGGAAAGGTGAGTTGGGGTGCTGCCTAAAACCAGAGATTGAAATGAGCACAGATAAAGTTCCTTAAGCCAAATATGGAGTAGACAAGAGCTACTCCTTCTCAACGAAATGGGCTCAACACCCCATATTAAACGCCTAAGAATGCACCTGACTAGTAAGTATCTTAAAACCTATGGATTGCTATGTCTCCGAAAGAGAAACAAGCGTGTGTACAGGGGCATAAACGCAGCAGTGATAGGATTGGAGAGGTTCGGTGAGCAAATGAAGACCCTTTGAAGTCATATTGCATGGTACCCATTCCACGGGTCTCAACTCTCCAGGTTTAAGGGATTCTTCCTTCAGCTAAAACATGCATGTGGAACCCAGAGTATGATCAACCGTGTGATCGGGAGACGTGTTCCAATATGTCTCAGTTCTCGTCCCCTGGTACTCGGGTGCAACATTCCAGACGCTTTACTAACACTCTCCCGACTTGGAGAGTCAGTGCCTTTAACCTCCTGTTTGGCCCAGTTTGCAATTTCTGCGGAAGATGAACAGGAATAGGGAGAACCAATGAGAGACTAGCTGGAGGTGTCTGGACGGGTAAATTTAACTCTCATTTCCCACCAGGAAGAGGAATTAACCAAAGGCTCAGCGTGCCGTGCCGGAACCAGATTAGGGCCTGAAGCAATCCTGCGGTGTTGCGGCCAGCTCACAAGAAAGCGAGTTGAAGAAAGGAGCTCAGGGGCACTGTAATTCACAAACCTGCAGAGTTATAAATGACAGCTATCGTCCAAAAATATACTGAAGTAAGGCTGCCAAGAGGACTTGAAAGCGGGGCAGAATTGCAGGAAACCGATTTCAGGAGGTAGAGTGGAATTGCATTGAAAGCAGAGGAAAAGAGGCAGAACGTCCACAATGATGCACTTGGCCAAAAAGGGCATATGCGTTTTTTCCTGAATATATTCAGGAAAAAACGCATACGCCCTTTTTGGCCAACCAAGCAAGCTTGCAAAGGAAATCTGCACTACAATGAAGTCTCACTTCCCCCCGGTCAAAAGGGCCATCTGAAAACAGTGTAAAATCCAGAAAGGCAGGACAGGCCATGGAGAACTGGGAGCCTTGTTATGCTGATGGGCGGGATGTAAATTGCCAACAGCCACTCGGGAGAAGTGTATGGTGTTTCCTGAAACATCTAAAAAACAAAGCAACAGAGCCTAGGGCACTTCCACTTATGGTCCTATAGCTTAGGGAAATTAAAATCAAAAAGACACAGCCACCCCAATGTTTGGGACGCCTCTGTTTACAAGAACCTCGTTTACGGGACAAGTTCAATATCGCAGAAAGTGAAAAATGGATAAAGAAGTTGTGGTACTTACGTACAATGCAATATCACTCAGCAGTGACATCTATGTCATCAGGCCCATAGCAGCATAATGAGTGGTTTCAGCTATGATGATTCTAACTGAAATAAGTCACACAGAAAAAGAAACATCATAAGATATCACTAATACATGGAATGTCATCTTGGCTACACAGGAACTGGATTACAAAACAGAACAGGGTCTCAAATTTAGAAAACCAACGTATGCTTGCTTAAGGGGAAAGGTGAGTTGTGGTGCTGCATAAAACCAGAGATTGAAATGAGCACAGATAAAGTTCCTTAAGCCAAATATGTAATAGACAAGAGCTAGTCCTTGCTCAACGAAATGGACTCAATACCCCATATTCAATGCCTAGGAATATACCTGACTAGTAAGAATCATAAAACCTATGGATTTATATATCTCCATAAGAGAATCAAGCGTCTGTACAGCGGCATTAACGTATCTGTGAAAATCAGCTAAATCCCATAATAAAAATTAATTTCTGGAACAAAACACAATAACAGTGAAATAGAGAGCAATAGTTAAGTAATTCATTCAAGGCTTGTGATGCAACCTGGATTTACAGCATCTAAACCCAGAGCTGGGTGACACATAAGGCTGGACACTTGGGGCTCATAGGATAGGTGAGGTTCGGTGAGCAAATGAAGACCCTTTGAAGTCATATTGCATGGTACCCATTCCACGGGTCTCAACTCTCCAGGTTTAAGGGATTCTTCCTTCAGCTAAAACATGCATGTGGAACACAGAGTATGATCAACCGTGTGATCGGGAGACGTGTTCAAATATGTCTCAGTTCTCGTCCCCTGGTACTCGGGTGCAACATTCCAGACGCTTTACTAACACTCTCCCGACTTGGAGAGTCAGTGCCTTTAACCTCCTGTTTGGCCCAGTTTGCAATTTCTGCGGAAGATGAACAGGAATAGGGAGAACCAATGAGAGACTAGCTGGAGGTGTCTGCACGGGCAAATTTAACTCTCATTTCCCACCAGGAAGAGGAATTAACAAAAGGCTCAGCGTGCCGTGCCGGAACAAGATTAGGGCCTGAAGCAATCCTGCGGTGTTGCGGCCAGCTCACAAGAAAGCGAGTTGAAGAAAGGAGCTCAGGGGCACTGTAATTCACAAACATGCAGAGTTATAAATTACAGCTATCGACCAAAAATATACTGAAGTAAGGCTGCCAAGAGGACTTGAAAGCGGGGCAGAATTGCAGGAAACCGATTTCAGGAGGTAGACTGGAATTGCATTTAAAGCAGAGGAAAAGAGACAGAACGTCCACAATGATGCACTTGGCCAAAAAGGGCATATGCGTTTTTTCCTGAATATATTCAGGAAAAAATGCATATGCACTTTTTGGCCAACCAAGCAAGCTTGCAAAGGAAATCTGCACTACAATGAAGTCTCACTTCCCCCCGGTCAAAAGGGCCATCTGAAAAAAGTATAAAATCCAGAAGGCAGGACAGGCCATGGAGAACTGGGAGCCTTGTTATGCTGATGAGCGGGATGTAAATTGCCAACAGCCACTCGGGAGAAGTGTATGGTGTTTCCTGAAACATCTAAAAAACAAAGCAACAGAGCCTAGGGCACTTCCACTAATGGTCCTATAGCTTAGGGAAATTAAAACCAAAAAGACACAGCCACCCCAAAGTTTGGGATGGCTCTGTTTACAAGAACCTCGTTTACGGTACAAGTTCAATATCGCAGAAAGTGAGTAATGGATAAAGAAGTTGTGGTACTTACGTACAATGCAATATCACTCAGCAATGAAATCTATGTCATCAGGCCCGTAGCAGCATAATGAGTGGATTCAGGTATGATGATTCTAACTGAAATAAGTCACACAGAAAAAGAAACATCATAAGATATCACTAATACACGGAATGTAAACTTGGCTACACAGGAACTGAATTACAAAACAGAACAGGGTCTCAAATTTAGAAAACCAACTTATGCTTGCTAAGGGGAAAGGTGAGTTGGGGTGCTGCCTAAAACCAGAGATTGAAATGAGCACAGATAAAGTTCCTTAAGCCAAATATGGAATAGACAAGAGCTACTCCTTGCTCAACGAAATGGACTCAACACCTCATATTAAACGCCTAAGAATGTACCTGACTAGTAAGTATCTTAAAACCTATGCATTGCTATGTCTCCGAAAGAGAATCAAGCGTGTGTACAGGGGCATAAACGCAGCAGTGATAGGATTGGAGAGGTTCGGTGAGCAAATGAAGACCCTTTGAAGTCATATTGCATGGTACCCATTCCACGGGTCTCAACTCTCCAGGTTTAAGGGATTCTTCCTTCAGCTAAAACATGCATGTGGAACCCAGAGTATGATCAACCGTGTGATCGGGAGACGTGTTCCAATATGTCTCAGTTCTCGTCCCCTGGTACTCGGGTGCAACATTCCAGACGCTTTACTAACACTCTCCCGACTTGGAGAGTCAGTGCCTTTAACCTCCTGTTTGGCCCAGTTTGCAATTTCTGTGGAAGATGAAGAGGAATAGGGAGAACCAATGAGAGACTAGCTGGAGGTGTCTGGACGGGTAAATTTAACTCTCATTTCCCACCAGGAAGAGGAATTAACCAAAGGCTCAGCGTGCCGTGCCGGAACCAGATTAGGGCCTGAAGCAATCCTGCGGTGTTGCGGCCAGCTCACAAGAAAGCGAGTTGAAGAAAGGAGCTCAGGGGCACTGTAATTCACAAACCTGCAGAGTTATAAATGACAGCTATCGTCCAAAAATATACTGAAGTAAGGCTGCCAAGAGGACTTGAAAGCGGGGCAGAATTGCAGGAAACCGATTTCAGGAGGTAGAGTGGAATTGCATTGAAAGCAGAGGAAAAGAGGCAGAACGTCCACAATGATGCACTTGGCCAAAAAGGGCGTATGCGTTTTTTCCTGAATATATTCAGGAAAAAACGCATACGCCCTTTTTGGCCAACCAAGCAAGCTTGCAAAGGAAATCTGCACTACAATGAAGTCTCACTTCCCCCCGGTCAAAAGGGCCATCTGAAAACAGTGTAAAATCCAGAAAGGCAGGACAGGCCATGGAGAACTGGGAGCCTTGTTATGCTGATGGGCGGGATGTAAATTGCCAACAGCCACTCGGGAGAAGTGTATGGTGTTTCCTGAAACATCTAAAAAACAAAGCAACAGAGCCTAGGGCACTTCCACTTATGGTCCTATAGCTTAGGGAAATTAAAATCAAAAAGACACAGCCACCCCAATGTTTGGGACGCCTCTGTTTACAAGAACCTCGTTTACGGGACAAGTTCAATATCGCAGAAAGTGAAAAATGGATAAAGAAGTTGTGGTACTTACGTACAATGCAATATCACTCAGCAGTGACATCTATGTCATCAGGCCCGTAGCAGCATAATGAGTGGTTTCAGCTATGATGATTCTAACTGAAATAAGTCACACAGAAAAAGAAACATCATAAGATATCACTAATACATGGAATGTCATCTTGGCTACACAGGAAATGGATTACAAAACAGAGCATGGTCTCAAATTTAGAAAACCAACGTATGCTTGCTTAAGGGGAAAGGTGAGTTGGGGTGCTGCATAAAACCAGAGATTGAAATGAGCACAGATAAAGTTCCTTAAGCCAAATATGTAATAGACAAGAGCTACTCCTTGCTCAACGAAATGGACTCAACACCCCATATTAAACGCCTAAGAACGTACCTGACTAGTAAGTATCTTAAAACATATGGATCGCTATGTCTCCAAAAGAGAATTTAACGTGTGTACAGGGACATAAACGCAGCAGTGATAGGATTGGAGAGGTTCGGTGAGCAAATGAAGACCCTTTGAAGTCATATTGCATGGTACCCATTCCACAGGTCTCAACTCTCCAGGTTTAAGGGATTCTTCCTTCAGCTAAAACATGCATGTGGAACCCAGAGTATGATCAACCGTGTGATCGGGAGACGTGTTCCAATATGTCTCAGTTCTCGTCCCCTGGTACTCGGGTGCAACATTCCAGACGCTTTACTAACACTCTCCCGACTTGGAGAGTCAGTGCCTTTAACCTCCTGTTTGGCCCAGTTTGCAATTTCTGCGGAAGATGAACAGGAATAGGGAGAACCAATGAGAGACTAGCTGGAGGTGTCTGGACGGCTAAATTTAACTCTCATTTCCCACCAGGAAGAGGAATTAACCAAAGGCTCAGCGTGCCGTGCCGGAACAAGATTAGGGCCTGAAGCAATCCTGCGGTGTTGCAGCCAGCTCACAAGAAAGCGAGGTGAAGAAAGGAGCTCAGGGGCACTGTAGTTCACAAACCTGCAGAGTTATAAATGACAGCTATCGTCCAAAAATATACTGAAGTAAGGCTGCCAAGAGGACTTGAAAGCGGGGCAGAATTGCAGGAAACCGATTTCAGGAGGTAGACTGGAATTGCATTTAAAGCATAGGAAAAGAGGCAGAACGTCCACAATGATGCACTTGGCCAAAAAGGGCGTATGCGTTTTTTCCTGAATATATTCAGGAAAAAACGCATACGCCCTTTTTGGCCAACCAAGCAAGCTTGCAAAGGAAATCTGCACTACAATGAAGTCTCACTTCCCCCTGGTCAAAAGGGCCATCTGAAAAAAGTGTAAAATCCAGAAAGGCAGGACAGGCCATGGAGAACTGGGAGCCTTGTTATGCTGATGGGCGGGATGTAAATTGCCAACAGCCACTCGGGAGAAGTGTATGGTGTTTCCTGAAACATCTAAAAAACAAAGCAACAGAGCCTACAGCACTTCCACTTATGGTCCTATAGCTTAGGGAAATTAAAGTAAAAAAGACACAGCCACCCCAAAGTTTGGGACGGCTCTGTTTACAAGAACCTCGTTTACGGTACAAGTTCAATATCGCAGAAAGTGAATAATGGATAAAGAAGTTGTGGTACTTACGTACAATGCAATATCACTCAGCAATGAAATCTATGTCATCAGGCCCGTAGCAGCATAATGAGTGGACTCAGGTATGATGATTCTAACTGAAATAAGTCACACAGAAAAAGAAACATCATAAGATATCACTAATACACGGAATGTAAACTTGGCTACACAGGAACTGAATTACAAAACAGAACAGGGTCTCAAATTTAGAAAACCAACTTATGCTTGCTTAAGGGGAAAGGTGAGTTGGGGTGCTGCCTAAAACCAGAGATTGAAATGAGCACAGATAAAGTTCCTTAAGCCAAATATGGAGTAGACAAGAGCTACTCCTTCTCAACGAAATGGGCTCAACACCCCATATTAAACGCCTAAGAATGCACCTGACTAGTAAGTATCTTAAAACCTATGGATTGCTATGTCTCCGAAAGAGAAACAAGCGTGTGTACAGGGGCATAAACGCAGCAGTGATAGGATTGGAGAGGTTCGGTGAGCAAATGAAGACCCTTTGAAGTCATATTGCATGGTACCCATTCCACGGGTCTCAACTCTCCAGGTTTAAGGGATTCTTCCTTCAGCTAAAACATGCATGTGGAACCCAGAGTATGATCAACCATGTGATCGGGAGACGTGTTCAAATATGAGTCAATTCTCGTCCCCTGGTACTCGGCTGCAACATTCCAGACGCTTTACTAACACTCTCCCGACTTGGAGAGTCAGTGCCTTTAACCTCCTGTTTGGCCCAGTTTGCAATTTCTGTGGAAGATGAACAGGAATAGGGAGAACCAATGAGAGACTAGCTGGAGGTGTCTGGACGGGCAAATTTAACTCTCATTTCCCACCAGGAAGAGGAATTAACCAAAGGCTCAGCGTGCCGTGCCGGAACCAGATTAGGGCCTGAAGCAATCCTGTGGTGTTGCAGCCAGCTCACAAGAAAGCGAGTTGAAGAAAGGAGCTCAGGGGCACTGTAATTCACAAACCTGCAGAGTTATAAATGACAGCTATCGTCCAAAAATATACTGAAGTAAGGCTGCCAAGAGGACTTGAAAGCGGGGCAGAATTGCAGGAAACCAATTTCAGGAGGTAGACTGGAATGGCAGTTAAAGCATAGGAAAAGAGGCAGAACGTCCACAATGATGCACTTGTCCAAAAAGGGCGTATGCGTTTTTTCCTGAATATATTCAGGAAAAAACGCATACGCCCTTTTTGGCCAACCAAGCAAGCTTGCAAAGGAAATCTGCACTACAATGAAGTCTCACTTCCCCTCGGTCAAAAGGGCCATCTGAAAAAAGTGTAAAATCCAGAAGGCAGGACAGGCCATGGAGAACTGGGAGCCTTGTTATGCTGATGGGCGGGATGTAAATTGCCAACAGCCACTCAGGAGAAGTGTATGCTGTTTCCTGAAACATCTAAAAAACAAAGCAACAGAGCCTAGGGCACTTCCACTTATGGTCCTATAGCTTAGGGAAATTAAAATCAAAAAGACACAGCCACCCCAAAGTTTGGGACGGCTCTGTTTACAAGAACCTCGTTTATGGTACAAGTTCAATATCGCAGAAAGTGAGTAATGGATAAAGAAGTTGTGGTACTTACGTACAATGCAATATCACTCAGCAATGAAATCTATGTCATCAGGCCCGTAGCAGCATAATGAGTGGATTCAGGTATGATGATTCTAACTGAAATAAGTCACACAGAAAAAGAAACATCATAAGATATCACTAATACACGGAATGTAAACTTGGCTACACAGGAACTGAATTACAAAACAGAACAGGGTCTCAAATTTAGAAAACCAACTTATGCTTGCTAATGGGAAAGGTGAGTTGGGGTGCTGCCTAAAACCAGAGATTGAAATGAGCACAGATAAAGTTCCTTAAGCCAAATATGGAATAGAGAAGAGCTACTCCTTGCTCAACGAAATGGGCTCAACACCCCATATTAAACGCCTAAGAATGTACCTGACTAGTAAGTATCTTAAAACCTATGGATTGCTATGTCTCCAAAAGAGAAACAAGCGTATGTACAGGGACTAAACGCAGCAGTGATAGGATTGGAGAGGTTCGGTGAGCAAATGAAGACCCTTTGAAGTCATATTGCATGGTACCCATTCCACGGGTCTCAACTCTCCAGGTTTAAGGGATTCTTCTTCAGCTAAAACATGCATGTGGAACCCAGAGTATGATCAACCGTGTGATCGGGAGACGTGTTCAAATATGTCTCAGTTTTCGACCCCTGGTACTTGGGTGCAACATTCCAGACGCTTTACTAACACTCTCCCGACTTGGAGAGTCAGTGCCTTTAACCTCCTGTTTGTCCCAGTTTGCAATTTCTGTGGAAGATGAACAGGAATAGGGAGAACCAATGAGAGACTAGCTGGAGGTGTCTTGGCAGGCAAATTTAACTCTCATTTCCCACCAGGAAGAGGAATTAACCAAAGGCTCAGCGTGCCATGCCCAGAACCAGATTATGGCCTGAAGCAATCCTGTGGTGTTGCAGCCAGCTCACAAGAAAGCGAGTTGAAGAAAGGAGCTCAGGGGCACTGTAATTCACAAACCTGCAGAGTTATAAATGACAGCTATCGTCCAAAATATACTGAAGTAAGGCTGCCAAGAGGACTTGAAAGCGGGGCAGAATTGCAGGAAACCGATTTCAGGAGGTAGACTGGAATGGCAGTTAAAGCATAGGAAAAGAGGCAGAACGTCCACAATGATGCACTTGGCCAAAAAGGGCGTATGCGTTTTTTCCTGAATATATTGAGGAAAAAACGCATACGCCCTTTTTGGCCAACCAAGCAAGCTTGCAAAGGAAATCTGCACTACAATGAAGTCTCACTTCCCCCCGGTCAAAAGGGCCATCTGAAAAAAGTGTAAAATCCAGAAAGGCAGGACAGGCCATGGAGAACTGGGAGCCTTGTTATGCTGATGGGCGGGATGTAAATTGCCAACAGCCACTCGGGAGAAGTGTATGGTGTTTCCTGAAACATCTAAAAAACAAAGCAACAGAGCCTACAGCACTTCCACTTATGGTCCTATAGCTTAGGGAAATTAAAGTAAAAAAGACACAGCCACCCCAAAATTTGGGACGGCTCTGTTTACAAGAACCTCGTTTACGGTACAAGTTCAATATCGCAGAAAGTGAATAATGGATAAAGAAGTTGTGGTACTTACGTACAATGCAATATCACTCAGCAATGAAATCTATGTCATCAGGCCCGTAGCAGCATAATGAGTGGATCCAGGTATGATGATTCTAACTGAAATAAGTCACACAGAAAAAGAAACATCATAAGATATCACTAATACACGGAATGTAAACTTGGCTACACAGGAACTGAATTACAAAAACAGAACAGGGTCTCAAATTTAGAAAACCAACTTATGCTTGCTTAAGGGGAAAGGTGAGTTGGGTGCTGCCTAAAACCAGAGATTGAAATGAGCACAGATAAAGTTCCTTAAGCCAAATATGGAGTAGACAAGAGCTACTCCTTCTCAACGAAATGGGCTCAACACCCCATATTAAACGCCTAAGAAGCACCTGACTAGTAAGTATCTTAAAACCTATGGATTGCTATGTCTCCGAAAGAGAAACAAGCGTGTGTACAGGGGCATAAACGCAGCAGTGATAGGATTGGAGAGGTTCGGTGAGCAAATGAAGACCCTTTGAAGTCATATTGCATGGTACCCATTCCACGGGTCTCAACTCTCCAGGTTTAAGGGATTCTTCCTTCAGCTAAAACATGCATGTGGAACCCAGAGTATGATCAACCGTGTGATCGGGAGACGTGTTCCAATATGTCTCAGTTCTCGTCCCCTGGTACTCGGGTGCAACATTCCAGACGCTTTACTAACACTCTCCCGACTTGGAGAGTCAGTGCCTTTAACCTCCTGTTTGGCCCAGTTTGCAATTTCTGCGGAAGATGAACAGGAATAGGGAGAACCAATGAGAGACTAGCTGGAGGTGTCTGGACGGGTAAATTTAACTCTCATTTCCCACCAGGAAGAGGAATTAACCAAAGGCTCAGCGTGCCGTGCCGGAACCAGATTAGGGCCTGAAGCAATCCTGCGGTGTTGCGGCCAGCTCACAAGAAAGCGAGTTGAAGAAAGGAGCTCAGGGGCACTGTAATTCACAAACGTGCAGAGTTATAAATGACAGCTATCGTCCAAAAATATACTGAAGTAAGGCTGCCAAGAGGACTTGAAAGCGGGGCAGAATTGCAGGAAACCGATTTCAGGAGGTAGAGTGGGAATTGCATTGAAAGCAGAGGAAAAGAGGCAGAACGTCCACAATGATGCACTTGGCCAAAAAGGGCATATGCGTTTTTCCTGAATATATTCAGGAAAAAACGCATACGCCCTTTTTGGCCACCAAGCAAGCTTGCAAAGGAAATCTGCACTACAATGAAGTCTCACTTCCCCCGGTCAAAAGGGCCATCTGAAAACAGTGTAAAATCCAGAAAGGCAGGACAGGCATGGAGAACTGGGAGCCTTCGTTATGCTGATGGGCGGGATGTAAATTGCCAACAGCCACCTGGGAGAAGTGTATGGTGTTTCCTGAAACATCTAAAAAACAAAGCAACAGAGCCTAGGGCACTTCCACTTATGGTCCTATAGCTTAGGGAAATTAAAATCAAAAAGACACAGCCACCCAAAGTTTGGGGACGGCTCTGTTTACAAGAACCTCGTATTCGGTACAAGTTCAATATCGTAGAAAGCGAAAAATGGATAAAGAAGTTGTGGTACTTACGTACAATGCAATATCACTCAGCAATGAAATCTATGTCATCAGGCCAGTAGCAGCATAATGAGTGGATTCAGGTTACGATGATTCTAAGTGAAATAAG
>NW_028132601.1:0-59000 GCF_964374135.1 Grampus griseus | reverse complement strand
GTACGCTGACACTAACCCGCGCCCTCACACGTACGCTCCCCCTAAAGCGTTGTCGTACCCTCACCTGGACCCTAAACCGTCCCCGTCCCCTAACCCTAACCCTAGCCCGAACCCTAACCCTAACCCTTCCCCGAAGCCTGACCCTCACCCGTCCCCTAATCCTAACCCATACGCTGACACTAACCCACGCCCTCACACGTACGCTCCTCCTAAAGCGTTGTCGTAACCTCACCTGGACCCTAACCCGTCCCCGTCCCCTAACCCTAACCCTAGCCCGAACCCTAACCCTAACACTTCCCCGAAGCCTGACCCTCACCCGTCCCCTAATCCTAACCCGTACGCTGACACTAACCAGCGCCCTCACACGTACGCTCCCCCTAAAGCGTTGTCGTACCCTCACCTGGACCCTAAACCGTCCCCGTCCCCTAACCCTAACCCTAGCCCGAACCCTAACCCTAACCCTTCCCCGAAGCCTGACCCTCACACGTCCCCTAATCCTAACCCGTACGCTAACACTAACCCGCGCCCTCACACGTACGCTCCCCCTAAAGCGTTGTCGTACCCTCACCTGGACCCTAAACCGTCCCCGTCCCCTAAACCTAACCCTAGCCCGAACCCTAACCCTAACCCTTCCCCGAAGCCTGACCCTCACACACCCCCTAATCCTAACCCGTACGCTGACACTAACCCGCGCCCGCACACGTACGCTCCCCCTAAAGCGTTGTCGTACCCTCACCTGGACCCTAAACCGTCCCCGTCCCCTAACCCTAACCCTAGCCCGAACCCTAACCCTAACCCTTCTCCGAAGCCTGACCCTCACCCGTCCCCTAATCCTAACCCGTACGCTGACACTAACCCGCGCCCTCACACGTACGCTCCCCCTAAAGCGTTGTCGTACCCTCACCTGGACCCTAAACCGTCCCCGTCCCGTAACTCTAACCCTAGCCCGAACCCTAACCCTAACCCTTCCCCGAAGCCTGACCCTCACCCGTCCCCTAATCCTAACCCGTACGCTGACACTAACCCGCGCCCTCACACGTACGCTCCCCCTAAAGCGTTGTCGTACCCTCACCTGGACCCTAAACCGTCCCCGTCCCCTAACCCTAACCCTAGCCCGAAACCTAACCCTAAACCTTCCCCGAAGCCTGACCCTCACCCGTCCCCTAATCCTAACCCGTACGCTGACACTAACCCGCGCCCTCACACGTACACTCCCCCTAAAGCGTTGTCGTACCCTCACCTGGACCCTAAACCGTCCCCTAACCCTAACCCTAAACCTAGCCCGAACCCTAACCCTAACCCTTCCCCGAAGCCTGACCCTCACCCGTCCCCTAATCCTAACCCGTACGCTGACACTAACCCGCGCCCTCACACGTCCGCTCCCCCTAAAGCGTTGTCATACCCTCACCTGGACCCTAAACCGTCCCCATCCCCTAACACTAACCCTAGCCCGAACCCTAACCCTAACCCTTCCCCGAACCCTGACCCTCACCCGTCCCCTAATCCTAACCCGTACGCTGACACTAACCCGTGCCCTCACACGTACGCTCCCCCTAAAGCGTTGTCGTACCCTCACCTGGACCCTAAACCGTACCCGTCCCCTAACCCTAACCCTAGCCCGAACCCTAACCCTAACCCTTCCCCAAAGCCTGACCCTCACCCGTCCCCTAATCCTAACCCGTACGCTGACACTAACCCGCGCTCTCACACGTACGCTCCCCCTAAAGCGTTGTCGTACCCTCACCTGGACCCTAAACCGTCCCCGTCCCCTAACCCTAACCCTAGCCCGAACCCTAACCATAACCCTTCCCCGAAGCCTGACCCTCACCCGTCCCCTAATCCTAAACCGTACGCTGACACTAACCCGCGCCCTCACACGTACGCTCCCCCTAAAGCGTTGTCGTACCCTCACCTGGACCCTAAACCGTCCCCGTCCCCTAACCCTAACCCTAGCCCGAACCCTAACCCTAACCCTTCCCCGAAGCCTGACCCTCACCCGTCCCCTAATCCTAACCCGTACGCTGACACTAACCCGCGCCCTCACACGTACGCTCCCCCTAATGCGTTGTCGTACCCTCACCTGGACCCTAAACCGTCCCCGTCCCCTAACCCTAACCCTAGCCCGAACCCTAACCCTAACCCTTCCCCGAAGCCTGACCCTCACCCGTCCCCTAATCCTAAGCCGTACGCTGACACTAACCCGCGCCCTCCCATGTAAGCTCCCCCTAAAGCGTTGTCGTACCCTCACCTGCACCCTAAACCGCCCCGTCCCCTAACCCTAACCCTAGCCCGAACCCTAACCCTAACCCTTCCCCGAAGCCTGACCCTCACCCGTCCCCTAATCCTAACCCGTACGCTGACACTAAACTGCGCCCTCACACGTACACTCCCCCTAAAGCGTTGTCGTACCCTCACCTGGACCCTAAACCGTCCCCGTCCCCTAACCCTAACCCTAGCCCGAACCCTAACCCTAACCCTTCCCCGAAGCCTGACCCTCACCCGTCCCCTAATCCTAACCCGTACGCTGACACTAACCCACGCCCTCACACGTACGCTCCCCCTAAAGCGTTGTTGTACCCTCACCTGGACCCTAAACCGTCCCCGTCCCCTAACCCTAACCCTAGCCCGAACCCTAACCCTAAACCTTCCCCGAAGCCTGACCCTCACCCGTCCCCTAATCCTAAGCCGTACGCTGACACTAACCCGCGCCCTCACACGTACGCTCCCCCTAAAACGTTGTCGTACCCTCACCTGGACCCTAAACAGTCCCCGTCCCCTAACCCTAACCCTAGCCCGAACCCTAACCCTAACCCTTCCCCGAAGCCTGACCCTCACCCGTCCCCTAATCCTAACCCATACGCTGACACTAACCCACGCCCTCACACGTACTCTCCCCCTAAAGCGTTGTCGTAACCTCACCTGGACCCTAACCCGTCCCCGTCCCCTAACCCTAACCCTAGGCCGAACCCTAACCCTAACACTTCCCCGAAGCCTGACCCTCACCCGTCCCCTAATCCTAACCCGTACGCTGACACTAACCAGCGCCCTCACACGTACGCTCCCCCTAAAGCGTTGTCGTACCCTCACCTGGACCCTAAACCGTCCCCGTCCCCTAACCCTAACCCTAGCCCGAACCCTAACCCTAACCCTTCCCCGAAGCCTGACCCTCACCCGTCCCCTAATCCTAACCCGTACGCTGACACTAACCCGCGCCCTCACACGTACGCTCCCCCTAATGCGTTGTCGTACCCTCACCTGGACCCTAAACCGTCCCCGTCCCCTAACCCTAACTCTAGCCCGAACCCTAACCCTAACCCTTCCCCGAAGCCTGACCCTCACACACCCCCTAATCCTAACCCGTACGCTGACACTAACCCGCGCCCACACACGTACGCTCCCCCTAAAGCGTTGTCGTACCCTCACCTGGACCCTAAACCGTCCCCGTCCCCTAACCCTAACCCTAGCCCGAACCCTAACCCTAACCCTTCTCCGAAGCCTGACCCTCACCCGTCCCCTAATCCTAACCCGTACGCTGACACTAACCCGCGCCCTCACACGTACGCTCCCCCTAAAGCGTTGTCGTACCCTTACCTGGACCCTAAACCGTCCCCGTCCCCTAACCCTAACCCTAGCCCGAACCCTAACCCTAACCCTTCCCCGAAGCCTGACCCTCACCCGTCCCCTAATCCTAACCCGTACGCTGACACTAACCCGCGCCCTCACACGTACGCTCCCACTAAAGCGTTGTCGTACCCTCACCTGGACCCTAACCCGTCCCCGTCCCCTAACCCTAACCCTAGCCCGAACCCTAACCCTAACCCTTCCCCGAAGAATGACCCTCACCCGTCCCCTAATCCTAACCCGTACGCTGACACTAACCCGCGCCCTCACACGTCCGCTCCCCCTAAAGCGTTGTCATACCCTCACCTGGACCCTAAACCGTCCCCATCCCCTAACCCTAACCCTAGCCCGAACCCTAACCCTAACCCTTCCCCGAAACCTGACCCTCACCCGTCCCCTAATCCTAACCCGTACGCTGACACTAACCCGTGCCCTCACACGTACGCTCCCCCTAAAGCGTTGTCGTACCCTCACCTGGACCCTAAACCGTACCCGTCCCCTAACCCTAACCCTAGCCCGAACCCTAACCCTAACACTTCCCCAAAGCCTGACCCTCACCCGTCCCCTAATCCTAACCCGTACGCTGACACTAACCCGCGCTCTCACACGTACGCTCCCCCTAAAGCGTTGTCGTACCCTCACCTGGACCCTAAACCGTCCCTGTCCCCTAACCCTAACCCTAGCCCGAACCCTAACCATAACCCTTCCCCGAAGCCTGACCCTCACCCGTCCCCTAATCCTAAACCGTACGCTGACACTAACCCGCGCCCTCACACGTACGCTCCCCCTAAAGCGTTGTCGTACCCTCACCTGGACCCTAAACCGTCCCCGTCCCCTAACCCTAACCCTAGCCCGAACCCTAACCCTAACCCTTCCCCGAAGCCTGACCCTCACCCGTCCCCTAATCCTAACCCGTACGGTGACACTAACCCGCGCCCTCACACGTACGCTCCCCCTAAAGCGTTGTCGTACCCTCACCTGGACCCTAAACCGTCCCCGTCCCCTAACCCTAACCCTAGCCCGAACCCTAACCCTAACCCTTCCCCGAAGCCTGACCCTCACCCGTCCCCTAATCCTAAGCCGTACGCTGACACTAACCCGCGCCCTCACACGTCAGCTCCCCCTAAAGCGTTGTCGTACCCTCACCTGCACCCTAAACCGTCCCCGTCCCCTAACCCTAACCCTAGCCCGAACCCTAACCCTAACCCTTCCCCGAAGCCTGACCCTCACCCGTCCCCTAATCCTAACCCGTAGGCTGACACTAACCCGCGCCCTCACACGTACACTCCCCCTAAAGCGTTGTCGTACCCTCACCTGGACCCTAAACCGTCCCCGTCCCCTAACCCTAACCCTAGCCCGAACCCTAACCCTAACCCTTCCCCGAAGCCTGACCCTCACCCGTCACATAAACCTAAACCGTACGCTGACACTAACCCGCGCCCGCACACGTACGCTCCCCCTAAAGCGTTGTCGTACCCTCACCTGGACCCTAAACCGTCCCCGTCCCCTAACCCTAACCCTAGCCCGAAGCCTAACCCTAACCCTTCCCCGAAGCCTGACCCTCAACCGTACCCTAATCCTAACCCGTACGCTGACACTAACCCACGCCCTCACACGTACGCTCCCCCTAAAGCGTTGTCGTACCCTCACCTGGACCCTAAACCGTCCCCGTCCCCTAACCCTAACCCTAGCCCGAACCCTAACCCTAACCCTTCCCCGAAGCCTGACCCTCACCCGTCCCCTAATCCTAACCTGTACGCTGACACTAACCCGCGCCCTCACACGTCCGCTCCCCCTAAAGCGTTGTCGTATCCTCACCTGGACCCTAAACCGTCCCCGTCCCCTAACCCTAACCCTAGCCCGAACCCTAACCCTAACCCTTCCCCGAAGCCTGACCCTCACCCGTCCCCTAATCCTAACCCGTACGCTGACACTAACCCGCGCCCTCACACGTACGCTCCCCCTAAAGCGTTGTCGTACCCTCACCTGGACCCTAAACCGTCCCCGTCCCCGTCCCCTAACCCTAACCCTAACACTTCCCCGAAGCCTGACCCTCACCCGTCCCCTAATCCTAACCCGTACGCTGACACTAACCCGCGCCCTCACACGTACGCTCCCCCTAAAGCGTTGTCGTACCCTCACCTGGACCCTAACCCGTCCCCGTCCCCTAACCCTAACCCTAGCCCGAACCCTAACCCTAACCCTTCCCCGAAGCCTGACCCTCACCCGCCCCCTAATCCTAACCCGTACGCTGACACTAACCCGCGCCCTCACACGTACGCTCCCCCTAAAGCGTTGTCGTACCCTCACCTGGACCCTAAACCGTCCCCGTCCCCTAACCCTAACCCTAGCCCGAACCCTAACCCTAACCCTTCCCCGAAGCCTGACCCTCACCCGTCTCCTAATCCTAACCCGTACGCTGACACTAACCCGTGCCCTCACACGTACGCTCCCCCTAAAGCGTTGTCGTACCCTCACCTGGACCCTAAACCGTCCCCGTCCCCTAACCCTAACCCTAGCCCGAACCCTAACCCTAACACTTCCCCGAAGCCTGACCCTCACCCGTCTCCTAATCCTAACCCGTACGCTGACACTAACCCGCGCCCTCACACGTACGCTCCCCCTAAAGCGTTGTCATACCCTCACCTGGACCCTAAACCGTCCCCGTCCCCTAACCCTAACCCTAGCCCGAACCCTAACCCTAACCCTTCCCCGAAACCTGACCCTCACCCGTCCCCTAATCCTAACCCGTACGCTGACACTAAGCCGCGCCCTCACACGTACGCTCCCCCTAAAGCGTTGTTGTACCCTCACCTGGACCCTAAACCGTCCCCGTCCCCTAACCCTAACCCTAGCCCGAACCCTAACCCTAAACCTTCCCCGAAGCCTGACCCTCACCCGTCCCCTAATCCTAAGCCGTACGCTGACACTAACCCGCGCCCTCACACGTACGCTCCCCCTAAAGCGTTGTCGTACCCTCACCTGGACCCTAAACCGTCCCCGTCCCCTAACCCTAACCCTAGCCCGAACCCTAACCCTAACCCTTCCCCGAAGCCTGACCCTCACCCGTCCCCTAATCCTAACACATACGCTGACACTAACCCACGCCCTCACACGTACGCTCCTCCTAAAGCGTTGTCGTAACCTCACCTGGACCCTAACCCGTCCCCGTCCCCTAACCCTAACCCTAGCCCGAACCCTAACCCTAACACTTCCCCGAAGCCTGACCCTCACCCGTCCCCTAATCCTAACCCGTACGCTGACACTAACCAGCGCCCTCACACGTACGCTCCCCCTAAAGCGTTGTCGTACCCTCACCTGGACCCTAAACCGTCCCCGTCCCCTAACCCTAACCCTAGCCCGAACCCTAACCCTAACCCTTCCCCGAAGCCTGACCCTCACACGTCCCCTAATCCTAACCCGTACGCTGACACTAACCCGCGCCCTCACACGTACGCTCCCCCTAAAGCGTTGTCGTACCCTCACCTGGACCCTAAACCGTCCCCGTCCCCTAAACCTAACCCTAGCCCGAACCCTAACCCTAACCCTTCCCCGAAGCCTGACCCTCACACACCCCCTAATCCTAACCCGTACGCTGACACTAACCCGCGCCCGCACACGTACGCTCCCCCTAAAGCGTTGTCGTACCCTCACCTGGACCCTAAACCGTCCCCGTCCCCTAACCCTAACCCTAGCCCGAACCCTAACCCTAACCCTTCTCCGAAGCCTGACCCTCACCCGTCCCCTAATCCTAACCCGTACGCTGACACTAACCCGCGCCCTCACACGTACGCTCCCCCTAAAGCGTTGTCGTACCCTCACCTGGACCCTAAACCGTCCCCGTCCCGTAACCCTAACCCTAGCCCGAACCCTAACCCTAACCCTTCCCCGAAGCCTGACCCTCACCCGTCCCCTAATCCTAACCCGTACGCTGACACTAACCCGCGCCCTCACACGTACGCTCCCCCTAAAGAGTTGTCGTACCCTCACCTGGACCCTAAACCGTCCCCGTCCCCTAACCCTAACCCTAGCCCGAACCCTAACCCTAACCCTTCCCCGAAGCCTGACCCTCACCCGTCCCCTAATCCTAACCCGTACGCTGACACTAACCCACGCCCTCACACGTACGCTCCCCCTAAAGCGTTGTCGTACCCTCACCTGGACCCTAAACCGTCCCCGTCCCCTAACCCTAACCCTAGCCCGAACCCTAACACTAACCCTTCCCCGAAGCCTGACCCTCACCCGTCACATAAACCTAAACCGTACGCTGACACTAACCCGCGCCCGCACACGTACGCTCCCCCTAAAGCGTTGTCGTACCCTCACCTGGACCCTAAACCGTCCCCGTCCCCTAACCCTAACCCTAGCCCGAAGCCTAACCCTAACCCTTCCCCGAAGCCTGACCCTCAACCGTCCCCTAATCCTAACCCGTACGCTGACACTAACCCACGCCCTCACACGTACGCTCCCCCTAAAGCGTTGTCGTACCCTCACCTGGACCCTAAACCGTCCCCGTCCCCTAACCCTAACCCTAGCCCGAACCCTAACCCTAACCCTTCCCCGAAGCCTGACCCTCACCCGTCCCCTAATCCTAACCTGTACGCTGACACTAACCCGCGCCCTCACACGTCCGCTCCCCCTAAAGCGTTTTCGTATCCTCACCTGGACCCTAAACCGTCCCCGTCCCCTAACCCTAACCCTAGCCCGAACCCTAACCCTAACCCTTCCCCGAAGCCTGACCCTCACCCGTCCCCTAATCCTAACCCGTACGCTGACACTAACCCGCGCCCTCACACGTACGCTCCCCCTAAAGCGTTGTCGTACCCTCACCTGGACCCTAAACCGTCCCCGTCCCCGTCCCCTAACCCTAACCCTAACACTTCCCCGAAGCCTGACCCTCACCCGTCCCCTAATCCTAACCCGTACGCTGACACTAACCCGCGCCCTCACACGTACGCTCCCCCTAAAGCGTTGTCGTACCCTCACCTGGACCCTAACCCGTCCCCGTCCCCTAACCCTAACCCTAGCCCGAACCCTAACCCTAACCCTTCCCCGAAGCCTGACCCTCACCCGCCCCCTAATCCTAACCCGTACGCTGACACTAACCCGCGCCCTCACACGTACGCTCCCCCTAAAGCGTTGTCGTACCCTCACCTGGACCCTAAACCGTCCCCGTCCCCTAACCCTAACCCTAGCCCGAACCCTAACCCTAACCCTTCCCCGAAGCCTGACCCTCACCCGTCTCCTAATCCTAACCCGTACGCTGACACTAACCCGCGCCCTCACACGTACGCTCCCCCTAAAGCGTTGTCGTACCCTCACCTGGACCCTAAACCGTCCCCGTCCCCTAACCCTAACCCTAGCCCGAACCCTAACCCTAACACTTCCCCGAAGCCTGACCCTCACCCGTCTCCTAATCCTAACCCGTACGCTGACACTAACCCGCGCCCTCACACGTACGCTCCCCCTAAAGCGTTGTCATACCCTCACCTGGACCCTAAACCGTCCCCGTCCCCTAACCCTAACCCTAGCCCGAACCCTAACCCTAACCCTTCCCCGAAACCTGACCCTCACCCGTCCCCTAATCCTAACCCGTACGCTGACACTAAGCCGCGCCCTCACACGTACGCTCCCCCTAAAGCGTTGTTGTACCCTCACCTGGACCCTAAACCGTCCCCGTCCCCTAACCCTAACCCTAGCCCGAACCCTAACCCTAAACCTTCCCCGAAGCCTGACCCTCACCCGTCCCCTAATCCTAAGCCGTACGCTGACACTAACCCGCGCCCTCACACGTACGCTCCCCCTAAAGCGTTGTCGTACCCTCACCTGACCCTAAACCGTCCCCGTCCCCTAACCCTAACCCTAGCCCGAACCCTAACCCTAACCCTTCCCCGAAGCCTGACCCTCACCCGTCCCCTAATCCTAACCCATACGCTGACACTAACCCACGCCCTCACACGTACGCTCCTCCTAAAGCATTGTCGTAACCTCACCTGGACCCTAACCCGTCCCCGTCCCCTAACCCTAACCCTAGCCCGAACCCTAACCCTAACACTTCCCCGAAGCCTGACCCTCACCCGTCCCCTAATCCTAACCCGTACGCTGACACTAACCAGCGCCCTCACACGTACGCTCCCCCTAAAGCGTTGTCGTACCCTCACCTGGACCCTAAACCGTCCCCGTCCCCTAACCCTAACCCTAGCCCGAACCCTAACCCTAACCCTTCCCCGAAGCCTGACCCTCACACGTCCCCTAATCCTAACCCGTACGCTGACACTAACCCGCGCCCTCACACGTACGCTCCCCCTAAAGCGTTGTCGTACCCTCACCTGGACCCTAAACCGTCCCCGTCCCCTAAACCTAACCCTAGCCCGAACCCTAACCCTAACCCTTCCCCGAAGCCTGACCCTCACACACCCCCTAATCCTAACCCGTACGCTGACACTAACCCGCGCCCGCACACGTACGCTCCCCCTAAAGCTTTGTCGTACCCTCACCTGGACCCTAAACCGTCCCCGTCCCCTAACCCTAACCCTAGCCCGAACCCTAACCCTAACCCTTCTCCGAAGCCTGACCCTCACCCGTCCCCTAATCCTAACCCGTACGCTGACACTAACCCGCGCCCTCACACGTACGCTCCCCCTAAAGCGTTGACGTACCCTCACCTGGACCCTAAACCGTCCCCGTCCCGTAACCCTAACCCTAGCCCGAACCCTAACCCTAACCCTTCCCCGAAGCCTGACCCTCACCCGTCCCCTAATCCTAACCCGTACGCTGACACTAACCCGCGCCCTCACACGTACTCTCCCCCTAAAGCGTTGTCGTACCCTCACCTGGACCCTAACCCGTCCCCGTCCCCTAACCCTAACCCTAGCCCGAACCCTAACCCTAACCCTTCCCCGAAGAATGACCCTCACCCGTCCCCTAATCCTAACCCGTACGCTGACACTAACCCGCGCCCTCACACGTCCGCTCCCCCTAAAGCGTTGTCATACCCTCACCTGGACCCTAAACCGTCCCCATCCCCTAACACTAACCCTAGCCCGAACCCTAACCCTAACCCTTCCCCGAAACCTGACCCTCACCCGTCCCCTAATCCTAACCCGTACGCTGACACTAACCCGTGCCCTCACACGTACGCTCCCCCTAAAGCGTTGTTGTACCCTCACCTGGACCCTAAACCGTACCCGTCCCCTAACCCTAACCCTAGCCCGAACCCTAACCCTAACCCTTCCCCAAAGCCTGACCCTCACCCGTCCCCTAATCCTAACCCGTACGCTGTCACTAACCCGCGCTCTCACACGTACGCTCCCCCTAAAGCGTTGTCGTACCCTCACCTGGACCCTAAACCGTCCCCGTCCCCTAACCCTAACCCTAGCCCGAACCCTAACCATAACCCTTCCCCGAAGCCTGACCCTCACCCGTCCCCTAATCCTAAACCGTACGCTGACACTAACCCGCGCCCTCACACGTACGCTCCCCCTAAAGCGTTGTCGTACCCTCACCTGGACCCTAAACCGTCCCCGTCCCCGTCCCCTAACCCTAGCCCGAACCCTAACGCTAACCCTTCCCCGAAGCCTGACCCTCACCCGTCCCCTAATCCTAACCCGTACGCTGACACTAACCCGCGCCCTCACACGTACGCTCCCCCTAATGCGTTGTCGTACCCTCACCTGGACCCTAAACCGTCCCCGTCCCCTAACCCTAACCCTAGCCCGAACCCTAACCCTAACCCTTCCCCGAAGCCTGACCCTCACCCGTCCCCTAATCCTAAGCCGTACGCTGACACTAACCCGCGCCCTCACACGTAAGCTCCCCCTAAAGCGTTGTCGTACCCTCACCTGCACCCTAAACCGTCCCCGTCCCCTAACCCTAACCCTAGCCCGAACCCTAACCCTAACCCTTCCCCGAAGCCTGACCCTCACCCGTCCCCTAATCCTAACCCGTACGCTGACACTAAACTGCGCCCTCACACGTACACTCCCCCGAAAGCGTTGTCGTACCCTCACCTGGACCCTAAACCGTCCCCGTCCCCTAACCCTAACCCTAGCCCGAACCCTAACCCTAACCCTTCCCCGAAGCCTGACCCTCACCCGTCCCCTAATCCTAACCCGTACGCTGACACTAACCCACGCCCTCACACGTACGCTCCCCCTAAATCGTTGTTGTACCCTCACCTGGACCCTACACCGTCCCCGTCCCCTAACCCTAACCCTAGCCCGAACCCTAACCCTAAACCTTCCCCGAAGCCTGACCCTCACCCGTCCCCTAATCCTAAGCCGTACGCTGACACTAACCCGCGCCCTCACACGTACGCTCCCCCTAAAACGTTGTCGTACCCTCACCTGGACCCTAAACCGTCCCCGTCCCCTAACCCTAACCCTAGCCCGAACCCTAACCCTAACCCTTCCCCGAAGCCTGACCCTCACCCGTCCCCTAATCCTAACCCATACGCTGACACTAACCCACGCCCTCACACGTACGCTCCCCCTAAAGCGTTGTCGTAACCTCACCTGGACCCTAACCCGTCCCCGTCCCCTAACCCTAACCCTAGCCCGAACCCTAACCCTAACACTTCCCCGAAGCCTGACCCTCACCCGTCCCCTAATCCTAACCCGTACGCTGACACTAACCAGCGCCCTCACACGTACGCTCCCCCTAAAGCGTTGTCGTACCCTCACCTGGACCCTAAACCGTCCCCGTCCCCTAACCCTAACCCTAGCCCGAACCCTAACCCTAACCCTTCCCCGAAGCCTGACCCTCACCCGTCCCCTAATCCTAACCCGTACGCTGACACTAACCCGCGCCCTCACACGTACGCTCCCCCTAATGCGTTGTCGTACCCTCACCTGGACCCTAAACCGTCCCCGTCCCCTAACCCTAACCCTAGCCCGAACCCTAACCCTAACCCTTCCCCGAAGCCTGACCCTCACACACCCCCTAATCCTAACCCGTACGCTGACACTAACCCGCGCCCACACACGTACGCTCCCCCTAAAGCGTTGTCGTACCCTCACCTGGACCCTAAACCGTCCCCGTCCCCTAACCCTAACCCTAGCCCGAACCCTAACCCTAACCCTTCTCCGAAGCCTGACCCTCACCCGTCCCCTAATCCTAACCCGTACGCTGACACTAACCCGCGCCCTCACACGTACGCTCCCCCTAAAGCGTTGTCGTACCCTCACCTGGACCCTAAACCGTCCCCGTCCCCTAACCCTAACCCTAGCCCGAACCCTAACCCTAACCCTTCCCCGAAGCCTGACCCTCACCCGTCCCCTAATCCTAACCCGTACGCTGACACTAACCCGCGCCCTCACACGTACGCTCCCCCTAAAGCGTTGTCGTACCCTCACCTGGACCCTAAACCGTCCCCGTCCCCTAACCCTAACCCTAGCCCAAACCCTAACCCTAACCCTTCCCCGAAGCCTGACCCTCACCCGTCCCCTAATCCTAACCCGTACCCTGACACTAACCCGCGCCCTCACACGTACGCTCCCCCTAAAGCGTTGTCGTACACTCACCTGGACCCTAAACCGTCCCCGTCCCCTAACCCTAACCCTAGCCCGAACCCTAACCCTGACCCTTCCCCGAAGCCTGACCCTCACCCGTCCCCTAATCCTAACCCGTACGCTGACACTAACCCGCGCCCTCACACGTACGCTCCCACTAAAGCGTTGTCGTACCCTCACCTGGACCCTAACCCGTCCCCGTCCCCTAACCCTAACCCTAGCCCGAACCCTAACCCTAACCCTTCCCCGAAGCCTGACCCTCACCCGTCCCCTAATCCTAACCCGTACGCTGACACTAACCCGCGCCCTCACACGTACGCTCCCACTAAAGCGTTGTCGTACCTTCACCTGGACCCTAACCCGTCCCCGTCCCCTAACCCTAACCCTAGCCCGAACCCTAACCCTAACCCTTCCCCGAAGAATGACCCTCACCCGTCCCCTAATCCTAACCCGTACGCTGACACTAACCCGCGCCCTCACACGTCCGCTCCCCCTAAAGCGTTGTCATACCCTCACCTGGACCCTAAACCGTCCCCATCCCCTAACCCTAACCCTAGCCCGAACCCTAACCCTAACCCTTCCCCGAAACTTGACCCTCACCCGTCCCCTAATCCTAACCCGTACGCTGACACTAACCCGTGCCCTCACACGTAAGCTCCCCCTAAAGCGTTGTCGTACCCTCACCTGGACCCTAAACCGTACCCATCCCCTAACCCTAACCCTAGCCCGAACCCTAACCCTAACCCTTCCCCAAAGCCTGACCCTCACCCGTCCCCTAATCCTAACCCGTACGCTGACACTAACCCGCGCTCTCACACGTACGCTCCCCCTAAAGCGTTGTCGTACACTCACCTGGACCCTAAACCGTCCCCGTCCCCTAACCCTAACCCTAGCCCGAACCCTAACCATAACCCTTCCCCGAAGCCTGACCCTCACCCGTCCCCTAATCCTAAACCGTACGCTGACACTAACCCGCGCCCTCACACGTACGCTCCCCCTAAAGCGTTGTCGTACACTCACCTGGACCCTAAACCGTCCCCGTCCCCTAACCCTAACCCTAGCCCGAACCCTAACCATAACCCTTCCCCGAAGCCTGACCCTCACCCGTCCCCTAATCCTAAACCGTACGCTGACACTAACCCGCGCCCTCACACGTACGCTCCCCCTAAAGCGTTGTCGTACCCTCACCTGGACCCTAAACCGTCCCCGTCCCCTAACCCTAACCCTAGCCCGAACCCTAACCCTAACCCTTCCCCGAAGCCTGACCCTCACCCGTCCCCTAATCCTAACCCGTACGCTGACACTAACCCGCGCCCTCACACGTACGCTCCCCCTAAAGCGTTGTCGTACCCTCACCTGGACCCTAAACCGTCCCCGTCCCCTAACCCTAACCCTAGCCCGAACCCTAACCCTAACCCTTCCCCGAAGCCTGACCCTCACCCGTCCCCTAATCCTAAGCCGTACGCTGACACTAACCCGCGCCCTCACACGTAAGCTCCCCCTAAAGCGTTGTCGTACCCTCACCTGCACCCTAAACCGTCCCCGTCCCCTAACCCTAACCCTAGCCCGAACCCTAACCCTAACCCTTCCCCGAAGCCTGACCCTCACCCGTCCCCTAATCCTAACCCGTACGCTGACACTAACCCGCGCCCTCACACGTACGCTTCCCCTAAAGCGTTGTCGTACCCTCACCTGGACCCTAAACCGTCCCCGTCCCCGTCCCCTAACCCTAACCCTAACACTTCCCCGAAGCCTGACCCTCACCCGTCCCCTAATCCTAACCCGTACGCTGACACTAACCCGCGCCCTCACACGTACGCTCCCCCTAAAGCGTTGTCGTACCCTCACCTGGACCCTAACCCGTCCCCGTCCCCTAACCCTAACCCTAGCCCGAACCCTAACCCTAACCCTTCCCCGAAGCCTGACCCTCACCCGCCCCCTAATCCTAACCCGTACGCTGACACTAACCCGCGCCCTCACACGTACGCTCCCCCTAAAGCGTTGTCGTACCCTCACCTGGACCCTAAACCGTCCCCGTCCCCTAACCCTAACCCTAGCCCGAACCCTAACCCTAACCCTTCCCCGAAGCCTGACCCTCACCCGTCTCCTAATCCTAACCCGTACACTGACACTAACCCGCGCCCTCACACGTACGCTCCCCCTAAAGCGTTGTCGTACCCTCACCTGGACCCTAAACCGTCCCCGTCCCCTAACCCTAACCCTAGCCCGAACCCTAACCGTAACACTTCCCCGAAGCCTGACCCTCACCCGTCTCCTAATCCTAACCCGTACGCTGACACTAACCCGCGCCCTCACACGTACGCTCCCCCTAAAGCGTTGTCATACCCTCACCTGGACCCTAAACCGTCCCCGTCCCCTAACCCTAACCCTAGCCCGAACCCTAACCCTAACCCTTCCCCGAAACCTGACCCTCACCCGTCCCCTAATCCTAACCCGTACGCTGACACTAAGCCGCGCCCTCACACGTACGCTCCCCCTAAAGCGTTGTTGTACCCTCACCTGGACCCTAAACCGTCCCCGTCCCCTAACCCTAACCCTAGCCCGAACCCTAACCCTAAACCTTCCCCGAAGCCTGACCCTCACCCGTCCCCTAATCCTAAGCCGTACGCTGACACTAACCCGCGCCCTCACACGTACGCTCCCCCTAAATCGTTGTCGTACCCTCACCTTGACCCTAAACCGTCCCCGTCCCCTAACCCTAACCCTAGCCCGAACCCTAACCCTAACCCTTCCCCGAAGCCTGACCCTCACCCGTCCCCTAATCCTAACCCATACGCTGACACTAACCCACGCCCTCACACATACGCTCCCCCTAAAGCGTTGTCGTAACCTCACCTGGACCCTAACCCGTCCCCGTCCCCTAACCCTAACCCTAGCCCGAACCCTAACCCTAACACTTCCCCGAAGCCTGACCCTCACCCGTCCCCTAATCCTAACCCGTACGCTGACACTAACCAGCGCCCTCACACGTACGCTCCCCCTAAAGCGTTGTCGTACCCTCACCTGGACCCTAAACCGTCCCCGTCCCCTAACCCTAACCCTAGCCCGAACCCTAACCCTAACCCTTCCCCGAAGCCTGACCCTCACACGTCCCCTAATCCTAACCCGTACGCTGACACTAACCCGCGCCCTCACACGTACGCTCCCCCTAAAGCGTTGTCGTACCCTCAACTGGACCCTAAACCGTCCCCGTCCCCTAACCCTAACCCTAGCCCGAACCCTAACCCTAACCCTTCCCCGAAGCCTGACCCTCACACACCCCCTAATCCTAACCCGTACGCTGACACTAACCCGCGCCCGCACACGTACGCTCCCCCTAAAGCGTTGTCGTACCCTCACCTGGACCCTAAACCGTCCCCGTCCCCTAAACCTAACCCTAGCCCGAACCCTAACCCTAACCCTTCTCCGAAGCCTGACCCTCACCCGTCCCCTAATCCTAACCCGTACGCTGACACTAACCCGCGCCCTCACACGTACGCTCCCCCTAAAGCGTTGTCGTACCCTCACCTGGACCCTAAACCGTCCCCGTCCCCTAACCCTAACCCTAGCCCGAACCCTAACCCTAACCCTTCCCCGAAGCCTGACCCTCACCCGTCCCCTAATCCTAACCCGTACGCTGACACTAACCCGCGCCCTCACACGTACGCTCCCCCTAAAGCGTTGTCGTACCCTCACCTGGACCCTAAACCGTCCCCGTCCCCTAACCCTAACCCTAGCCCGAAACCTAACCCTAAACCTTCCCCGAAGCCTGACCCTCACCCGTCCCCTAATCCTAACCCATACGCTGACACTAACCCGCGCCCTCACACGTACGCTCCCCCTAAAGCGTTGTCGTACCCTCACCTGGACCCTAAACCGTCCCCTAACCCTAACCCTAAACCTAGCCCGAACCCTAACCCTAACCCTTCCCCGAAGCCTGACCCTCACCCGTCCCCTAATCCTAACCCGTACGCTGACACTAACCCACGCCCTCACACGTACGCTCCCCCTAAAGCGTTGTCGTACCCTCACCTGGACCCTAAACCGTCCCCGTCCCCGTCCCCTAACCCTAAACCTAACACTTCCCCGAAGCCTGACCCTCACCCGTCCCCTAATCCTAACCCGTACGCTGACACTAACCCGCGCCCTCACACGTACGCTCCCCCTAAAGCGTTGTCGTACCCTCACCTGGACCCTAACCCGTCCCCGTCCCCTAACCCTAACCCTAGCCCGAACCCTAACCCTAACCCTTCCCCGAAGAATGACCCTCACCCGTCCCCTAATCCTAACACGTACGCTGACACTAACCCGCGCCCTCACACGTCCGCTCCCCCTAAAGCGTTGTCATACCCTCACCTGGACCCTAAACCGTCCCCATCCCCTAACCCTAACCCTAGCCCGAACCCTAACCCTAACCCTTCCCCGAAACCTGACCCTCACCCGTCCCCTAATCCTAACCCGTACGCTGACACTAACCCGTGCCCTCACATGTACGCTCCCCCTAAAGCGTTGTCGTACCCTCACCTGGACCCTAAACCGTCCCCGTCCCCTAACCCTAACCCTAGCCCGAACCCTAACCATAACCCTTCCCCGAAGCCTGACCCTCACCCGTCCCCTAATCCTAAACCGTACGCTGACACTAACCCGCGCCCTCACACGTACGCTCCCCCTGAAGCGTTGTCGTACCCTCACCTGGACCCTAAACCGTCCCCGTCCCCTAACCCTAACCCTAGCCCGAACCCTAACCCTAACCCTTCCCCGAAGCCTGACCCTCACCCGTAACATAAACCTAAACCGTACGCTGACACTAACCCGCGCCCGCACACGTACGCTCCCCCTAAAGCGTTGTCGTACCCTCACCTGGACCCTAAACCGTCCCCATCCCCTAACCCTAACCCTAGCCCGAACCCTAACCCTAACCCTTCCCTGAAGCCTGACCCTCAACCGTCCCCTAATCCTAACCCGTACGCTGACACTAACCCACGCCCTCACACGTACGCTCCCCCTAAAGCGTTGTCGTACACTCACCTGGACCCTAAACCGTCCCCGTCCCCTAACCCTAACCCTAGCCCGAACCCTAACCCTAACCCTTCCCCGAAGCCTGACCCTCACCCGTCCCCTAATCCTAACCTGTACGCTGACACTAACCCGCGCCCTCACACGTCCGCTCCACCTAAAGCGTTGTCGTATCCTCACCTGGACCCTAAACCGTCCCCGTCCCCTAACCCTAACCCTAGCCCGAACCCTAACCCTAACACTTCCCCGAAGCCTGACCCTCACCCATCCCCTAATCCTAACCCGTACGCTGACACTAACCCGCGCCCTCACACGTACGCTCCCCCTAAAGCGTTGTCGTACCCTCACCTGGACCCTAAACCGTCCCCGTCCCCGTCCCCTAACCCTAACCCTAACACTTCCCCGAAGCCTGACCCTCACCCGTCCCCTAATCCTAACCAGTACGCTGACACTAACCCGCGCCCTCACACGTACGCTCCCCCTAAAGCGTTGTCGTACCCTCACCTGGACCCTAACCCGTCCCCGTCCCCTAACCCTAACCCTAACCCGAACCCTAACCCTAACCCTTCCCCGAAGCCTGACCCTCACCCGCCCCCTAATCCTAACCCGTACGCTGACACTAACCCGCGCCATCACACGTACGCTCCCCCTAAGCGTTGTCGTACCCTCACCTGGACCCTAAACCGTCCCCGTCCCCTAACCCTAACCCTAGCCCGAACCCTAACCCTAACCCTTCCCCGAAGCCTGACCCTCACCCGTCTCCTAATCCTAACCCGTACACTGACACTAACCTGCGCCCTCACACGTACGCTCCCCCTAAAGCGTTGTCGTACCCTCACCTGGACCCTAAACCGTCCCCGTCCCCTAACACTAACCCTAGCCCGAACCCTAACCCTAACACTTCCCCGAAGCCTGACCCTCACCCGTCTCCTAATCCTAACCCGTACGCTGACACTAACCCGCGCCCTCACACGTACGCTCCCCCTAAAGCGTTGTCATACCCTCACCTGGACCCTAAACCGTCCCCGTCCCCTAACCCTAACCCTAGCCCGAACCCTAACCCTAACCCTTCCCCGAAACCTGACCCTCACCCGTCCCCTAATCCTAACCCGTACGCTGACACTAAGCCGCGCCCTCACACGTACGCTCCCCCTAAAGCGTTGTTGTACCCTCACCTGGACCCTAAACCGTCCCCGTCCCCTAACCCTAACCCTAGCCCGAACCCTAACCCTAAACCTTCCCCGAAGCCTGACCCTCACCCGTCCCCTAATCCTAAGCCGTACGCTGACACTAACCCGCGCCCTCACACGTACGCTCCCCCTAAATCGTTGTCGTACCCTCACCTTGACCCTAAACCGTCCCCGTCCCCTAACCCTAACCCTAGCCCGAACCCTAACCCTAACCCTTCCCCGAAGCCTGACCCTCACCCGTCCCCTAATCCTAACCCATAAGCTGACACTAACCCACGCCCTCACACATACGCTCCCCCTAAAGCGTTGTCGTAACCTCACCTGGACCCTAACCCGTCCCCGTCCCCTAACCCTAACCCTAGCCCGAACCCTAACCCTAACACTTCCCCGAAGCCTGACCCTCACCCGTCCCCTAATCGTAACCCGTACGCTGACACTAACCAGCGCCCTCACACGTACGCTCCCCCTAAAGCGTTGTCGTACCCTCACCTGGACCCTAAACCGTCCCCGTCCCCTAACCCTAACCCTAGCCCGAACCCTAACCCTAACCCTTCCCCGAAGCCTGACCCTCACACGTCCCCTAATCCTAACCCGTACGCTGACACTAACCCGCGCCCTCACACGTACGCTCCCCCTAAAGCGTTGTCGTACCCTCAACTGGACCCTAAACCGTCCCCGTCCCCTAACCCTAACCCTAGCCCGAACCCTAACCCTAACCCTTCCCCGAAGCCTGACCCTCACACACCCCCTAATCCTAACCCGTACGCTGACACTAACCCGCGCCCGCACACGTACGCTCCCCCTAAAGCGTTGTCGTACCCTCACCTGGACCCTAAACCGTCCCCGTCCCCTAAACCTAACCCTAGCCCGAACCCTAACCCTAACCCTTCTCCGAAGCCTGACCCTCACCCGTCCCCTAATCCTAACCCGTACGCTGACACTAACCCGCGCCCTCACACGTACGCTCCCCCTAAAGCGTTGTCGTACCCTCACCTGGACCCTAAACCGTCCCCGTCCCCTAACCCTAACCCTAGCCCGAACCCTAACCCTAACCCTTCCCCGAAGCCTGACCCTCACCCGTCCCCTAATCCTAACCCGTACGCTGACACTAACCCGCGCCCTCACACGTACGCTCCCCCTAAAGCGTTGTCGTACCCTCACCTGGACCCTAAACCGTCCCCGTCCCCTAACCCTAACCCTAGCCCGAAACCTAACCCTAAACCTTCCCCGAAGCCTGACCCTCACCCGTCCCCTAATCCTAACCCATACGCTGACACTAACCCGCGCCCTCACACGTACGCTCCCCCTAAAGCGTTGTCGTACCCTCACCTGGACCCTAAACCGTCCCCTAACCCTAACCCTAAACCTAGCCCGAACCGTAACCCTAACCCTTCCCCGAAGCCTGACCCTCACCCGTCCCCTAATCCTAACCCGTACGCTGACACTAACCCACGCCCTCACACGTACGCTCCCCCTAAAGCGTTGTCGTACCCTCACCTGGACCCTAAACCGTCCCCGTCCCCGTCCCCTAACCCTAACCCTAACACTTCCCCGAAGCCTGACCCTCACCCGTCCCCTAATCCTAACCCGTACGCTGACACTAACCCGCGCCCTCACACGTACGCTCCCCCTAAAGCGTTGTCGTACCCTCACCTGGACCCTAACCCGTCCCCGTCCCCTAACCCTAACCCTAGCCCGAACCCTAACCCTAACCCTTCCCCGAAGAATGACCCTCACCCGTCCCCTAATCCTAACACGTACGCTGACACTAACCCGCGCCCTCACACGTCCGCTCCCCCTAAAGCGTTGTCATACCCTCACCTGGACCCTAAACCGTCCCCATCCCCTAACCCTAACCCTAGCCCGAACCCTAACCCTAACCCTTCCCCGAAACCTGACCCTCACCCGTCCCCTAATCCTAACCCGTACGCTGACACTAACCCGTGCCCTCACATGTACGCTCCCCCTAAAGCGTTGTCGTACCCTCACCTGGACCCTAAACCGTCCCCGTCCCCTAACCCTAACCCTAGCCCAAACCCTAACCATAACCCTTCCCCGAAGCCTGACCCTCACCCGTCCCCTAATCCTAAACCGTACGCTGACACTAACCCGCGCCCTCACACGTACGCTCCCCCTAAAGCGTTGTCGTACCCTCACCTGGACCCTAAACCGTCCCCGTCCCCTAACCCTAACCCTAGCCCGAACCCTAACCCTAACCCTTCCCCGAAGCCTGACCCTCACCCGTAACATAAACCTAAACCGTACGCTGACACTAACCCGCGCCCGCACACGTACGCTCCCCCTAAAGCGTTGTCGTACCCTCACCTGGACCCTAAACCGTCCCCATCCCCTAACCCTAACCCTAGCCCGAACCCTAACCCTAACCCTTCCCTGAAGCCTGACCCTCAACCGTCCCCTAATCCTAACCCGTACGCTGACACTAACCCACGCCCTCACACGTACGCTCCCCCTAAAGCGTTGTCGTACACTCACCTGGACCCTAAACCGTCCCCGTCCCCTAACCCTAACCCTAGCCCGAACCCTAACCCTAACCCTTCCCCGAAGCCTGACCCTCACCCGTCCCCTAATCCTAACCTGTACGCTGACACTAACCCGCGCCCTCACACGTCCGCTCCACCTAAAGCGTTGTCGTATCCTCACCTGGACCCTAAACCGTCCCCGTCCCCTAACCCTAACCCTAGCCCGAACCCTAACCCTAACACTTCCCCGAAGCCTGACCCTCACCCATCCCCTAATCCTAACCCGTACGCTGACACTAACCCGCGCCCTCACACGTACGCTCCCCCTAAAGCGTTGTCGTACCCTCACCTGGACCCTAAACCGTCCCCGTCCCCGTCCCCTAACCCTAACCCTAACACTTCCCCGAAGCCTGACCCTCACCCGTCCCCTAATCCTAACCCGTACGCTGACACTAACCCGCGCCCTCACACGTACGCTCCCCCTAAAGCGTTGTCGTACCCTCACCTGGACCCTAACCCGTCCCCGTCCCCTAACCCTAACCCTAGCCCGAACCCTAACCCTAACCCTTCCCCGAAGCCTGACCCTCACCCGCCCCCTAATCCTAACCCGTACGCTGACACTAACCCGCGCCATCACACGTACGCTCCCCCTAAGCGTTGTCGTACCCTCACCTGGACCCTAAACCGTCCCCGTCCCCTAACCCTAACCCTAGCCCGAACCCTAACCCTAACCCTTCCCCGAAGCCTGACCCTCACCCGTCTCCTAATCCTAACCCGTACGCTGACACTAACCCGCGCCCTCACACGTACGCTCCCCCTAAAGCGTTGTCGTACCCTCACCTGGACCCTAACCCGTCCCCGTCCCCTAACCCTAACCCTAGCCCGAACCCTAACCCTAACCCTTCCCCGAAGAATGACCCTCACCCGTCCCCTAATCCTAACCCGTACGCTGACACTAACCCGCGCCCTCACACGTCCGCTCCCCTTAAAGCGTTGTCATACCCTCACCTGGACCCTAAACCGTCCCCATCCCCTAACCCTAACCCTAGCCCGAACCCTAACCCTAACCCTTCCCCGAAACCTGACCCTCACCCGTCCCCTAATCCTAACCCGTACGCTGACACTAACCCGTGCCCTCAAACGTACGCTCCCCCTAAAGCGTTGTCGTACCCTCACCTGGACCCTAAACCGTCCCCGTCCCCTAACCCTAACCCTAGCCCGAACCCTAACCCTAACCCTTCCCCGAAGCCTGACCCTCACCCGTCCCCTAATCCTAACCCGTACGCTGACACTAAACCGCGCCCTCACACGTACGCTCCCCCTAAAGCGTTGTCGTACCCTCACCTGGACCCTAAACCGTCCCCGTCCCCTAACCCTAACCCTAGCCCGAACCCTAACCCTAACCCTTCCCCAAAGCCTGACCCTCACCCGTCCCCTAATCCTAACCCGTACGCTGACACTAACCCGCGCTCTCACACGTACGCTCCCCCTAAAGCGTTGTCGTACCCTCACCTGGACCCTAAACCGTCCCCGTCCCCTAACCCTAACCCTAGCCCGAACCCTAACCATAACACTTCCCCGAAGCCTGACCCTCACCCGTCCCCTAATCCTAAACCGTACGCTGACACTAACCCGCGCCCTCACACGTACGCTCCCCCTAAAGCGTTGTCGTACCCTCACCTGGACCCTAAACCGTCCCCTAACCCTAACCCTAACCCTAGCCCGAACCCTAACCCTAACCCTTCCCCGAAGCCTGACCCTCACCCGTCCCCTAATCCTAACCCGTACGCTGACACTAACCCGCGCCCTCACACATACGCTCCCCCTAAAGCGTTGTCGTACCCTCACCTGGACCCTAAACCGTCCCCGTCCCCTAACCCTAACCCTAGCCCGAACCCTAACCCTAACCCTTCCCCGAAGCCTGACCCTCACCCGTCCCCTAATCCTAACCCGTACGCTGACACTAACCCGCGCCCTCACACGTCCGCTCCCCCTAAAGCGTTGTCAAACCCTCACCTGGACCCTAAACCGTCCCCGTCCCCTAACCCTAACCCTAGCCCGAACCCTAACCCTAACCCTTCCCCGAAGCCTGACCCTCACCCGTCCCCTAATCCTAAGCCGTACGCTGACACTAACCCGCGCCCTCACACGTACGCTCCCCCTAAAGCGTTGTCGTACCCTCACCTGGACCCTAACCCGTCCCCGTCCCCTAACCCTAACCCTAGCCCGAACCCTAACCCTAACCCTTCCCCGAAGCCTGACCCTCACCCGTCCCCTAATCCTAACCCGTACGCTGACACTAACCCACGCCCTCACACGTACGCTCCCCCTAAAGCGTTGTCGTACCCTCACCTGGACCCTAACCCGTCCCCGTCCCCTAACCCTAACCCTAGCCCGAACCCTAACCCTAACCCTTCCCCGAAGCCTGACCCTCACACACCCCCTAATCCTAACCCATACGCTGACACTAACCCGCGCCCGCACACGTACGCTCCCCCTAAAGCATTGTCGTACCCTCACCTGGACCCTAAACCGTCCCCGTCCCCTAACCCTAACCCTAGCCCGAACCCTAACCCTAACCCTTCTCCGAAGCCTGATCCTCACCCGTCCCCTAATCCTAACCCGTACGCTGACACTAACCCGCGCCCTCACACGTACGCTCCCCCTAAAGCGTTGTCGTACCCTCACCTGGACCCTAAACCGTCCCCGTCCCCTAACCCTAACCCTAGCCCGAACCCTAACCCTAACCCTTCCCCGAAGCCTGACCCTCACCCGTCCCCTAATCCTAACCCGTACGCTGACACTAACGTGCGCCCTCACACGTACTCTCCCCCTAAAGCGTTGTCGTACCCTCACCTGGACCCTAAACCGTCCCCGTCCCCTAACCCTAACCCTAGCCCGAACCCTAACCCTAACCCTTCCCCGAAGCCTGACCCTCACCCGTCCCCTAATCCTAACTCGTACCCTGACACTAACCCGCGCCCTCACACGTACGCTCCCCCTAAAGCGTTGTCGTACACTCACCTGGACCCTAAACCGTCCCCGTCCCCTAACCCTAACCCTAGCCCGAACCCTAACCCTAACCCTTCCCCGAAGCCTGACCCTCACCCGTCCCCTAATCCTAACCCGTACGCTGACACTAACCCGCACCCTCACACGTACGCTCCCCCTAAAGCGTTGTTGTACCCTCACCTGGACCCTAAACCATACCCGTCCCCTAACCCTAACCCTAGCCCGAACCCTAACCCTAACCCTTCCCCGAAGCCTGACCCTCACCCGTCCCCTAATCCTAAGCCGTACGCTGACACTAACCCGCGCCCTCACACGTACGCTCCCCCTAAAGCGTTGTCGTACCCTCACCTGGACCCTAAACCGTCCCCTAACCCTAACCCTAACCCTAGCCCGAACCCTAACCCTAACCCTTCCCCGAAGCCTGACCCTCACCCGTCCCCTAATCCTAACCCGTACGCTGACACTAACCCGCGCCCTCACACGTCCGCTCCCCCTAAAGCGTTGTCATACCCTCACCTGGACCCTAAACCGTCCCCGTCCCCTAACCCTAACCCTAGCCCGAACCCTAACCCTAACCCTTCCCCGAAGCCTGACACTCACCCGTCCCCTAATCCTAAGCTGTACGCTGACACTAACCAGCGCCCTCACACGTACGCTCCCCCTAAAGCGTTGTCGTACCCTCACCTGGACCCTAAACCGTCCCCGTCCTCTAATCCTAACCCTAGTCCGAACCCTAACCCTAACCCTTCCCCGAAGCCTGACCCTCACCCGTCCCCTAATCCTAACCCGTACGCTGACACTAACCCGCGCCCTCACACGTACGCTCCCCCTAAAGCGTTGTCGTACCCTCACCTGGACCCTAACCCGTCCCCGTCCCCTAACCCTAACCCTAGCCCGAACCCTAACCCTAACCCTTCCCCGAAGAATGACCCTCACCCGTCCCGTAATCCTAACCCGTACGCTGACAGTAACCCGCGCCCTCACAAGTCCGCTCCCCCTAAAGCGTTGTCATACCCTCACCTGGACCCTAAACCGTCCCCGTCCCCTAACCCTAACCCTAGCCCGAACCCTAACCCTAACCCTTCCCCGAAGCCTGACCCTCACCCGTCCCCTAATCCTAACCCGTACGCTGACACTAACCCGCGCCCTCACACGTACGCTCCCCCTAAAGCGTTGTCGTACCCTCACCTGGATCCTAAACCGTCCCCGTCCCCTAACCCTAACCCTAGCCCGAAATCTAACCCTAAACCTTCCCCGAAGCCTGACCCTCACCCGTCCCCTAATCCTAACCCGTACGCTGACACTAACCCGCGCCCTCACACGTACGCTCCCCCTAAAGCGTTGTCGTACCCTCACCTGGACCCTAAACCGTCCCCTAACCCTAACCCTAAACCTAGCCCGAACCCTAACACTAACCCTTCCCCGAAGCCTGACCCTCACCCGTCCCCTAATCCTAACCCGTACGCTGACACTAACCCACGCCCTCACACGTACGCTCCCCCTAAAGCGTTGTCGTACCCTCACCTGGACCCTAACCCGTCCCCGTCCCCTAACCCTAACCCTAGTCCGAACCCTAACCCTAACCCTTCCTCGAAGCCTGACCCTCACCCGTCCCCTAATCCTAACCCGTACGCTGACACTAACCCGCGCCCTCACACGTACGCTCCCCCTAAAGCGTTGTCGTACCCTCACCTGGACCCTAAACCGTCCCCGTCCCCTAACCCTAACCCTAGCCCGAACCCTAACCCTAACCCTTCCCCGAAGCCTGACCCTCACCCGTCCCCTAATATTAACCCGTACGCTGACACTAACCCGCGCCCTCACACGTCCGCTCCCCCTAAAGCGTTGTCATACCCTCACCTGGACCCTAAACCGTCCCCGTCCCCTAACCCTAACCCTAGCCCGAACCCTAACCCTAACACTTCCCCGAAGCCTGACACTCATCCGTCCCCTAATCCTAAGCCGTACGCTGACACTAACCCGCGCCCTGACACGTACGCTCCCCCTAAAGCGTTGTCGTACCCTCACCTGGACCCTCAACCGTCCCCGTCCCCTAATCCTAACCCTAGTCCGAACCCTAACCCTAAACCTTCCCCGAAGCCTGACCCTCACCCGTCCCCTAATCCTAACCCGTACGCTGACACTAACCCGCGCCCTCACACGTACGCTCCCACTAAAGCGTTGTCGTACCCTCACCTGGACCCTAACCCGTCCCCGTCCCCTAACCCTAACCCTAGCCCGAACCCTAACCCTAACCCTTCCCCGAAGAATGACCCTCACCCGTCCCCTAATCCTAACCCGTACGCTGACACTAACCCGCGCCCTCACACGTCCGCTCCCCCTAAAGCGTTGTCATACCCTCACCTGGACCCTAAACCATCCCCATCCCCTAACACTAACCCTAGCCCGAACCCTAACCCTAACCCTTCCCCAAAGCCTGACCCTCACCCGTCCCCTAATCCTAACCCGTACGCTGACACTAACCCGCGCTCTCACACGTACGCTCCCCCTAAAGCGTTGTCGTACCCTCACCTGGACCCTAAACCGTCCCCGTCCCCTAACCCTAACCCTAGCCCGAACCCTAACCATAACCCTTCCCCGAAGCCTGACCCTCACCCGTCCCCTAATCCTAAACCGTACGCTGACACTAACCCGCGCCCTCACACGTACGCTCCCCCTAAAGCGTTGTCGTACCCTCACCTGGACCCTAAACCGTCCCCGTCCCCTAACCCTAACCCTTGCCCGAACCCTAACCCTAACCCTTCTCCGAAGCCTGACCCTCACCCGTCCCCTAATCCTAAGCCGTACGCTGACACTAACCCGCGCCCTCACACGTAAGCTCCCCCTAAAGCGTTGTCGTACCCTCACCTGCACCCTAAACCGTCCCCGTCCCCTAACCCTAACCCTAGCCCGAACCCTAACCCTAACCCTTCCCCGAAGCCTGACCCTCACCCGTCCCCTAATCCTAACCCGTACGCTGACACTAAACTGCGCCCTCACACGTACACTCCCCCTAAAGCGTTGTCGTACCCTCACCTGGACCCTAAACCGTCCCCGTCCCCTAACCCTAACCCTAGCCCGAACCCTAACCCTAACCCTTCCCCGAAGCCTGACCCTCACCCGTCCCCTAATCCTAACCCGTACGCTGACACTAACCCACGCCCTCACACGTACGCTCCCCCTAAAGCGTTGTCGTACCCTCACCTGGACCCTAAACCGTCCCCGTCCCCTAACCCTAACCCTAGCCCGAACCCTAACCCTAAACCTTCCCCGAAGCCTGACCCTCACCCGTCCCCTAATCCTAAGCCGTACGCTGACACTAACCCGCGCCCTCACACGTACGCTCCCCCTAAAGCGTTGTCGTACCCTCACCTGGACCCTAAACCGTCCCCGTCCCCTAACCCTAACCCTAGCCCGAACCCTAACCCTAACCCTTCCCCGAAGCCTGACCCTCACCCGTCCCCTAATCCTAACCCATACGCTGACACTAACCCACGCCCTCACACGTACGCTCCCCCTAAAGCGTTGTCGTAACCTCACCTGGACCCTAACCCGTCCCCGTCCCCTAACCCTAACCCTAGCCCGAACCCTAACCCTAACACTTCCCCGAAGCCTGACCCTCACCCGTCCCCTAATCCTAACCCGTACGCTGACACTAACCAGCGCCCTCACACGTACGCTCCCCCTAAAGCGTTGTCGTACCCTCACCTGGACCCTAAACCGTCCCCGTCCCCTAACCCTAACCCTAGCCCGAACCCTAACCCTAACCCTTCCCCGAAGCCTGACCCTCACCCGTCCCCTAATCCTAACCCGTACGCTGACACTAACCCGCGCCCTCACACGTACGCTCCCCCTAAAGCGTTGTCGTACCCTCACCTGGACCCTAAACCGTCCCCGTCCCCTAACCCTAACCCTAGCCCGAACCCTAACCCTAACCCTTCCCCGAAGCCTGACCCTCACACACCCCCTAATCCTAACCCGTACGCTGACACTAACCCGCGCCCACACACGTACGCTCCCCCTAAAGCGTTGTCGTACCCTCACCTGGACACTAAACCGTCCCCGTCCCCTAACCCTAACCCTAGCCCGAACCCTAACCCTAACCCTTCTCCGAAGCCTGACCCTCACCCGTCCCCTAATCCTAACCCGTACGCTGACACTAACCCGCGCCCTCACACGTACGCTCCCCCTAAAGCGTTGTCGTACCCTCACCTGGACCCTAAACCGTCCCCGTCCCCTAACCCTAACCCTAGCCCGAACCCTAACCCTAACCCTTCCCCGAAGCCTGACCCTCACCCGTCCCCTAATCCTAACCCGTACGCTGACACTAACCCGCGCCCTCACACGTACGCTCCCACTAAAGCGTTGTCGTACCCTCACCTGGACCCTAACCCGTCCCCGTCCCCTAACCCTAACCCTAGCCCGAACCCTAACCCTAACACTTCCCCGAAGCCTGACCCTCACCCGTCCCCTAATCCTAACCCGTACGCTGACACTAACCCGCACCCTCACACGTACGCTCCCACTAAAGCGTTGTCGTACCCTCACCTGGACCCTAACCCGTCCCCGTCCCCTAACCCTAACCCTAGCCCGAACCCTAACCCTAACCCTTCCCCGAAGAATGACCCTCACCCGTCCCCTAATCCTAACCCGTACGCTGACACTAACCCGCGCCCTCACACGTCCGCTCCCCCTAAAGCGTTGTCGTACCCTCACCTGGACCCTAAACCGTCCCCGTCCCCTAACCCTAACCCTAGCCCAAACCCTAACCCTAACCCTTCCCCGAAGCCTGACCCTCACCCGTCCCCTAATCCTAACCCGTACCCTGACACTAACCCGCGCCCTCACACGTACGCTCCCCCTAAAGCGTTGTCGTACACTCACCTGGACCCTAAACCGTCCACGTCCCCTAACCCTAACCCTAGCCCGAACCCTAACCCTAACCCTTCCCCGAAGCCTGACCCTCACCCGTCCCCTAATCCTAACCCGTACGCTGACACTAACCCGCGCCCTCACACGTACGCTCCCACTAAAGCGTTGTCGTACCCTCACCTGGACCCTAACCCGTCCCCGTCCCCTAACCCTAACCCTAGCCCGAACCCTAACCCTAACCCTTCCCCGAAGCCTGACCCTCACCCGTCCCCTAATCCTAACCCGTACGCTGACACTAACCCGCACCCTCACACGTACGCTCCCACTAAAGCGTTGTCGTACCCTCACCTGGACCCTAACCCGTCCCCGTCCCCTAACCCTAACCCTAGCCCGAACCCTAACCCTAACCCTTCCCCGAAGAATGACCCTCACCCGTCCCCTAATCCTAACCCGTACGCTGACACTAACCCGCGCCCTCACACGTCCGCTCCCCCTAAAGCGTTGTCATACCCTCACCTGGACCCTAAACCGTCCCCATCCCCTAACCCTAACCCTAGCCCGAACCCTATCCCTAACCCTTCCCCGAAACCTGACCCTCACCCGTCCCCTAATCCTAACCCGTACGCTGACACTAACCCGTGCCCTCACACGTACGCTCCCCCTAAAGCGTTGTCGTACCCTCACCTGGACCCTAAACCGTACCCGTCCCCTAACCCTAACCCTAGCCCGAAACCTAACCCTAACCCTTCCCCAAAGCCTGACCCTCACCCGTCCCCTAATCCTAACCCGTACGCTGACACTAACCCGCGCTCTCACACGTACGCTCCCCCTAAAGCGTTGTCGTACCCTCACCTGGACCCTAAAATGTCCCCGTCCCCTAACCCTAACCCTAGCCCGAACCCTAACCATAACCCTTCCCCGAAGCCTGACCCTCACCCGTCCCCTAATCCTAAACCGTACGCTGACACTAACCCGCGCCCTCACACATACGCTCCCCCTAAAGCGTTGTCGTACCCTCACCTGGACCCTAAACCGTCCCCGTCCCCTAACCCTAACCCTAGCCCGAACCCTAACCCTAACCCTTCCCCGAAGCCTGACCCTCACCCGTCCCCTAATCCTAACCCGTACGCTGACACTAACCCGCGCCCTCACACGTACGCTCCCCCTAAAGCGTTGTCGTACCCTCACCTGGACCCTAAACCGTCCCCGTCCCCTAACCCTAACCCTAGCCCGAACCCTAACCCTAACCCTTCCCCGAAGCCTGACCCTCACCCGTCCCCTAATCCTAAGCCGTACGCTGACACTAACCCGCGCCCTCACACGTAAGCTCCCCCTAAAGCGTTGTCGTACCCTCACCTGCACCCTAAACCGTCCCCGTCCCCTAACCCTAACCCTAGCCCGAACCCTAACCCTAACCCTTCCCCGAAGCCTGACCCTCACCCGTCCCCTAATCCTAACCCGTACGCTGACACTAACCCGCGCCCTCACACGTACGCTCCCCCTAAAGCGTTGTCGTACCCTCACCTGGACCCTAAACCGTCCCCGTCCCCTAACCCTAACCCTAGCCCGAACCCTAACCCTAACCCTTCCCCGAAGCCTGACCCTCACCCGTCCCCTAATCCTAACCCGTACGCTGACACTAACCCGCGCCCTCGCACGTACGCTCCCCCTAAAGCGTTGTCGTACCCTCACCTGGACCCTAAACCGTCCCCGTCCCCTAACCCTAACCCTAGCCTGAACCCTAACCCTAACCCTTCCCCGAAGCCTGACCCTCACCCGTCCCCTAATCCTAACCCGTACGCTGACACTAACCCGCGCCCTCGCACGTACGCTCCCCCTAAAGCGTTGTCGTACCCTCACCTGGACCCTAAACCGTCCCCGTCCCCTAACCCTAACCCTAGCCTGAACCCTAACCCTTCCCCGAAGCCTGACCCTCACCCGTCCCCTAATCCTAACCCGTACGCTGACACTAACCCGCGCCCTCACACTTCCGCTCCCCCTAAAGCGTTGTCATACCCTCACCTGGACCCTAAACCGTCCCCGTCCCCTAACCCTAACCCTAGCCCGAACCCTAACCCTAACCCTTCCCCGAAGCCTGACCCTCACCCGTCCCCTAATCCTAACCCATACGCTGACACTAACCCACGCCCTCACACGTACGCTCCCCCTAAAGCGTTGTCGTACCCTCACCTGGACCCTAAACCGTACCCGTCCCCTAACCCTAACCCTAGCCCGAACCTTAACCCTAACCCTTCCCCGAAGCCTGACCCTCACCCGCCCCCTAATCCTAACCCGTACGCTGACACTAACCCGCGCCCTCACACGTACGCTCCCCCTAAAGCATTGTCGTACCCTCACCTGGACCCTAAACCGTCCCCGTCCCCTAACCCTAACCCTAGCCAGAACCCTAACCCTAACCCTTCCCCGAAGCCTGACCCTCACCCGTCCCCTAATCCTAACCCGTACGCTGACACTAACCCGCGCCCTCGCACGTACGCTCCCCCTAAAGCGTTGTCGTACCCTCACCTGGACCCTAAACCGTCCCCGTCCCCTAACCCTAACCCTAGCCTGAACCCTAACCCTAACCCTTCCCCGAAGCCTGACCCTCACCCGTCCCCTAATCCTAACCCGTACGCTGACACTAACCCGCGCCCTCACACGTACGCTCCCCCTAAAGCATTGTCGTACCCTCACCTGGACCCTAAACCGTCCCCGTCCCCTAACCCTAACCCTAGCCCGAACCCTAACCCTTCCCCGAAGCCTGACCCTCACCCGTCCCCTAATCCTAACCCGTACGCTGACACTAACCCGCGCCCTCGCACGTACGCTCCCCCTAAAGCGTTGTCGTACCCTCACCTGGACCCTAAACCGTCCCCGTCCCCTAACCCTAACCCTAGCCTGAACCCTAACCCTAACCCTTCCCCGAAGCCTGACCCTCACCCGTCCCCTAATCCTAACCCGTACGCTGACACTAACCCGCGCCCTCGCACGTACGCTCCCCCTAAAGCGTTGTCGTACCCTCACCTGGACCCTAAACCGTCCCCGTCCCCTAACCCTAACCCTAGCCCGAACCCTAACCCTTCCCCGAAGCCTGACCCTCACCCGTCCCCTAATCCTAACCCGTACGCTGACACTAACCCGCGCCCTCACACTTCCGCTCCCCTTAAAGCGTTGTCATACCCTCACCTGGACCCTAAACCGTCCCCGTCCCCTAAACCTAACCCTAGCCCGAACTCTAACCCTAACCCTTCCCCGAAGCCTGACCCTCACCCGTCCCCTATTCCTAACCCGTACGCTCCCACTAACCCGCGCTCTCACACGTACGCTCCCCCTAAAGCGTTGTCGTACCCTCACCTGGACCCTAAACCGTCCCCGTCCCCTAACCCTAACCCTAGCCCGAACCCTAACCATAACCCTTCCCCGAAGCCTGACCCTCACCCGTCCCCTAATCCTAAACCGTACGCTGACACTAACCCGCGCCCTCACACGTACGCTCCCCCTAAAGCGTTGTCGTACCCTCACCTGGACCCTAAACCGTCCCCGTCCCCTAACCCTAACCCTAGCCCGAACCCTAACCCTAACCCTTCCCCGAAGCCTGACCCTCACCCGTCCCCTAATCCTAACCCGTACGCTGACACTAACCCGCGCCCTCACACGTACGCTCCCCCTAAAGCGTTGTCGTACCCTCACCTGGACCCTAAACCGTCCCCGTCCCCTAACCCTAACCCTAGCCCGAACCCTAACCCTAACCCTTCCCCGAAGCCTGACCCTCACCCGTCCCCTAATCCTAAGCCGTACGCTGACACTAACCCGCGCCCTCACACGTAAGCTCCCCCTAAAGCGTTGTCGTACCCTCACCTGCACCCTAAACCGTCCCCGTCCCCTAACCCTAACCCTAGCCCGAACCCTAACCCTAACCCTTCCCCGAAGCCTGACCCTCACCCGTCACATAAACCTAAACCGTACGCTGACACTAACCCGCGCCCGCACACGTACGCTCCCCCTAAAGCGTTGTCGTACCCTCACGTGGACCCTAAACCGTCCCCGTCCCCTAACCCTAACCCTAGCCCGAACCCTAAACCTAACCCTTCCCCGAAGCCTGACCCTCAACCGTCCCCTAATCCTAACCCGTACGCTGACACTAACCCACGCCCTCACACGTACGCTCCCCCTAATGCGTTGTCGTACCCTCACCTGGACCCTAAACCGTCCCCGTCCCCTAACCCTAACCCTAGCCCGAACCCTAACCCTAACCCTTCCCCGAAGCCTGACCCTCACCCGTCCCCTAATCCTAACCTGTACGCTGACACTAACCCGCGCCCTCACACGTCCGCTCCCCCTAAAGCGTTGTCGTATCCTCACCTGGACCCTAAACCGTCCCCGTCCCCTAACCCTAACCCTAGCCCGAACCCTAACCCTAACCCTTCCCCGAAGCCTGACCCTCACCCGTCCCCTAATCCTAAACCGTACGCTGACACTAACCCGCGCCCTCACACGTACGCTCCCCCTAAAGCGTTGTCGTACCCTCACCTGGACCCTAAACCGTCCCCGTCCCCGTCCCCTAACCCTAACCCTAACACTTCCCCGAAGCCTGACCCTCACCCGTCCCCTAATCCTAACCCGTACGCTGACACTAACCCGCGCCCTCACACGTACGCTCCCCCTAAAGCGTTGTCATACCCTCACCTGGACCCTAAACCGTCCCCGTCCCCTAACCCTAACCCTAGCCCGAACCCTAACCCTAACCCTTCCCCGAAGCCTGACCCTCACCCGTCCCCTAATCCTAAGCCGTACGCTGACACTAACCCGCGCCCTCACACGTAAGCTCCCCCTAAAACGTTGTCGTACCCTCACCTGGACCCTAAACCGTCCCCGTCCCCTAACCCTAACCCTAGCCAGAACCCTAACCCTAACCCTTCCCCGAAGCCTGACCCTCACCCGTCCCCTAATCCTAACCTGTACGCTGACACTAACCCGCGCCCTCACACGTCCGCTCCCCCTAAAGCGTTGTCGTATCCTCACCTGGACCCTAAACCGTCCCCGTCCCCTAACCCTAACCCTAGCCCGAACCCTAACCCTAACCCTTCCCCGAAGCCTGACCCTCACCCGTCCCCTAATCCTAAACCGTACGCTGACACTAACCCGCGCCCTCACACGTACGCTCCCCCTAAAGCGTTGTCGTACCCTCACCTGGACCCTAAACCGTCCCCGTCCCCGTCCCCTAACCCTAACCCTAACACTTCCCCGAAGCCTGACCCTCACCCGTCCCCTAATCCTAACCCGTACGCTGACACTAACCCGCGCCCTCGCACGTACGCTCCCCCTAAAGCGTTGTCGTACCCTCACCTGGACCCTAAACCGTCCCCGTCCCCTAACCCTAACCCTAGCCCGAACCCTAACCCTTCCCCGAAGCCTGACCCTCACCCGTCCCCTAATCCTAACCCGTACGCTGACACTAACCCGCGCCCTCACACTTCCGCTCCCCTTAAAGCGTTGTCATACCCTCACCTGGACCCTAAACCGTCCCCGTCCCCTAAACCTAACCCTAGCCCGAACTCTAACCCTAACCCTTCCCCGAAGCCTGACCCTCACCCGTCCCCTATTCCTAACCCGTACGCTCCCACTAACCCGCGCTCTCACACGTACGCTCCCCCTAAAGCGTTGTCGTACCCTCACCTGGACCCTAAACCGTCCCCGTCCCCTAACCCTAACCCTAGCCCGAACCCTAACCATAACCCTTCCCCGAAGCCTGACCCTCACCCGTCCCCTAATCCTAAACCGTACGCTGACACTAACCCGCGCCCTCACACGTACGCTCCCCCTAAAGCGTTGTCGTACCCTCACCTGGACCCTAAACCGTCCCCGTCCCCTAACCCTAACCCTAGCCCGAACCCTAACCCTAACCCTTCCCCGAAGCCTGACCCTCACCCGTCCCCTAATCCTAACCCGTACGCTGACACTAACCCGCGCCCTCACACGTACGCTCCCCCTAAAGCGTTGTCGTACCCTCACCTGGACCCTAAACCGTCCCCGTCCCCTAACCCTAACCCTAGCCCGAACCCTAACCCTAACCCTTCCCCGAAGCCTGACCCTCACCCGTCCCCTAATCCTAAGCCGTACGCTGACACTAACCCGCGCCCTCACACGTAAGCTCCCCCTAAAGCGTTGTCGTACCCTCACCTGCACCCTAAACCGTCCCCGTCCCCTAACCCTAACCCTAGCCCGAACCCTAACCCTAACCCTTCCCCGAAGCCTGACCCTCACCCGTCACATAAACCTAAACCGTACGCTGACACTAACCCGCGCCCGCACACGTACGCTCCCCCTAAAGCGTTGTCGTACCCTCACGTGGACCCTAAACCGTCCCCGTCCCCTAACCCTAACCCTAGCCCGAACCCTAAACCTAACCCTTCCCCGAAGCCTGACCCTCAACCGTCCCCTAATCCTAACCCGTACGCTGACACTAACCCACGCCCTCACACGTACGCTCCCCCTAATGCGTTGTCGTACCCTCACCTGGACCCTAAACCGTCCCCGTCCCCTAACCCTAACCCTAGCCCGAACCCTAACCCTAACCCTTCCCCGAAGCCTGACCCTCACCCGTCCCCTAATCCTAACCTGTACGCTGACACTAACCCGCGCCCTCACACGTCCGCTCCCCCTAAAGCGTTGTCGTATCCTCACCTGGACCCTAAACCGTCCCCGTCCCCTAACCCTAACCCTAGCCCGAACCCTAACCCTAACCCTTCCCCGAAGCCTGACCCTCACCCGTCCCCTAATCCTAAACCGTACGCTGACACTAACCCGCGCCCTCACACGTACGCTCCCCCTAAAGCGTTGTCGTACCCTCACCTGGACCCTAAACCGTCCCCGTCCCCGTCCCCTAACCCTAACCCTAACACTTCCCCGAAGCCTGACCCTCACCCGTCCCCTAATCCTAACCCGTACGCTGACACTAACCCGCGCCCTCACACGTACGCTCCCCCTAAAGCGTTGTCATACCCTCACCTGGACCCTAAACCGTCCCCGTCCCCTAACCCTAACCCTAGCCCGAACCCTAACCCTAACCCTTCCCCGAAGCCTGACCCTCACCCGTCCCCTAATCCTAAGCCGTACGCTGACACTAACCCGCGCCCTCACACGTAAGCTCCCCCTAAAACGTTGTCGTACCCTCACCTGCACCCTAAACCGTCCCCGTCCCCTAACCCTAACCCTAGCCCGAACCCTAACCCTAACCCTTCCCCGAAGCCTGACCCTCACCCGTCCCCTAATCCTAACCCGTACGCTGACACTAAACTGCGCCCTCACACGTACACTCCCCCTAAAGCGTTGTCGTACCCTCACCTGGACCCTAAACCGTCCCCGTCCCCTAACCCTAACCCTAGCCCGAACCCTAACCCTAACACTTCCCCGAAGCCTGACCCTCACCCGTCCCCTAATCCTAACCCGTACGCTGACACTAACCCACGCCCTCACACGTACGCTCCCCCTAAAGCGTTGTCGTACCCTCACCTGGACCCTAAACCGTCCCCGTCCCCTAACCCTAACCCTAGCCCGAACCCTAACCCTAACCCTTCCCCGAAGCCTGACCCTCACCCGTCACATAAACCTAAACCGTACGCTGACACTAACCCGCGCCCGCACACGTACGCTCCCCCTAAAGCGTTGTCGTACCCTCACCTGGACCCTAAACCGTCCCCGTCCCCTAACCCTAACCCTAGCCCGAACCCTAAACCTAACCCTTCCCCGAAGCCTGACCCTCAACCGTCCCCTAATCCTAACCCGTACGCTGACACTAACCAACGCCCTCACACGTACGCTCCCCCTAAAGCGTTGTCGTACCCTCACCTGGACCCTAAACCTTCCCCGTCCCCTAACCCTAACCCTAGCCCGAACCCTAACCCTAACCCTTCCCCGAAGCCTGACCCTCACCCGTCCCCTAATCCTAACCTGTACGCTGACACTAACCCGCGCCCTCACACGTCCGCTCCCCCTAAAGCGTTGTCGTATCCTCACCTGGACCCTAAACCGTCCCCGTCCCCTAACCCTAACCCTAGCCCGAACCCTAACCCTAACCCTTCCCCGAAGCCTGACCCTCACCCGTCCCCTAATCCTAACCCGTACGCTGACACTAACCCGCGCCCTCACACGTACGCTCCCCCTAAAGCGTTGTCGTACCCTCACCTGGACCCTAAACCGTCCCCGTCCCCGTCCCCTAACCCTAACCCTAACCCTTCCCCGAAGCCTGACCCTCACCCGTCCCCTAATCCTAACCCGTACGCTGACACTAACCCGCGCCCTCACACTTCCGCTCCCCCTAAAGCGTTGTCATACCCTCACCTGGACCCTAAACCGTCCCCGTCCCCTAACCCTAACCCTAGCCCGAACCCTAACCCTAACCCTTCCCCGAAGCCTGACCCTCACCCGTCCCCTAATCCTAACCCATACGCTGACACTAACCCGCGCCCTCACACGTACGCTCCCCCTAAAGCGTTGTCGTACCCTCACCTGGACCCTAAACCGTCCCCGTCCCCTAACCCTAACCCTAGCCCGAACCCTAACCCTAACCCTTCCCCGAAGCCTGACCCTCACCCGTCCCCTAATCCTAAGCCGTACGCTGACACTAACCCGCGCCCTCACACGTAAGCTCCCCCTAAAGCGTTGTCGTACCCTCACCTGCACCCTAAACCGTCCCCGTCCCCTAACCCTAACCCTAGCCCGAACCCTAACCCTAACCCTTCCCCGAAGCCTGACCCTCACCCGTCACATAAACCTAAACCGTACGCTGACACTAACCCGCGCCCGCACACGTACGCTCCCCCTAAAGCGTTGTCGTACCCTCACGTGGACCCTAAACCGTCCCCGTCCCCGTCCCCTAACCCTAACCCTAACACTTCCCCGAAGCCTGACCCTCACCCGTCCCCTAATCCTAACCCGTACGCTGACACTAACCCACGCCCTCACACGTACGCTCCCCCTAAAGCGTTGTCGTACCCTCACCTGGACCCTAAACCGTCCCCGTCCCCTAACCCTAACCCTAGCCCGAACCCTAACCCTAACCCTTCCCCGAAGCCTGACCCTCACCCGTCACATAAACCTAAACCGTACGCTGACACTAACCCGCGCCCGCACACGTACGCTCCCCATAAAGCGTTGTCGTACCCTCACCTGGACCCTAAACCGTCCCCGTCCCCTAACCCTAACCCTAGCCCGAACCCTAAACCTAACCCTTCCCCGAAGCCTGACCCTCAACCGTCCCCTAATCCTAACCCGTACGCTGACACTAACCAACGCCCTCACACGTACGCTCCCCCTAAAGCGTTGTCGTACCCTCACCTGGACCCTAAACCTTCCGCGTCCCCTAACCCTAAACCTAGCCCGAACCCTAACCCTAACCCTTCCCCGAAGCCTGACCCTCACCCGTCCCCTAATCCTAACCTGTACGCTGACACTAACCCACGCCCTCACACGTCCGCTCCCCCTAAAGCGTTGTCGTATCCTCACCTGGACCCTAAACCGTCCCCGTCCCCTAACCCTAACCCTAGCCCGAACCCTAACCCTAACCCTTCCCCGAAGCCTGACCCTCACCCGTCCCCTAATCCTAACCCGTACGCTGACACTAACCCGCGCCCTCACACGTACGCTCCCCCTAAAGCGTTGTCGTACCCTCACCTGGACCCTAAACCGTCCCCGTCCCCGTCCCCTAACCCTAACCCTAACCCTTCCCCGAAGCCTGACCCTCACCCGTCCCCTAATCCTAAGCCGTACGCTGACACTAACCCGCGCCCTCACACGTAAGCTCCCCCTAAAACGTTGTCGTACCCTCACCTGGACCCTAAACCGTCCCCGTCCCCTAACCCTAACCCTAGCCAGAACCCTAACCCTAACCCTTCCCCGAAGCCTGACCCTCACCCGTCCCCTAATCCTAACCCGTACGCTGACACTAACCCGCGCCCTCGCACGTACGCTCCCCCTAAAGCGTTGTCGTACCCTCACCTGGACCCTAAACCGTCCCCGTCCCCTAACCCTAACCCTAGCCTGAACCCTAACCCTAACACTTCCCCGAAGCCTGACCCTCACCCGTCCCCTAATCCTAACCCGTACGCTGACACTAACCCGCGCCCTCACACGTACGCTCCCCCTAAAGCATTGTCGTACCCTCACCTGGACCCTAAACCGTCCCCGTCCCCTAACCCTAACCCTAGCCCGAACCCTAACCCTTCCCCGAAGCCTGACCCTCACCCGTCCCCTAATCCTAACCCGTACGCTGACACTAACCCGCGCCCTCGCACGTACGCTCCCCCTAAAGCGTTGTCGTACCCTCACCTGGACCCTAAACCGTCCCCGTCCCCTAACCCTAACCCTAGCCTGAACCCTAACCCTAACCCTTCCCCGAAGCCTGACCCTCACCCGTCCCCTAATCCTAACCCGTACGCTGACACTAACCCGCGCCCTCGCACGTACGCTCCCCCTAAAGCGTTGTCGTACCCTCACCTGGACCCTAAACCGTCCCCGTCCCCTAACCCTAACCCTAGCCCGAACCCTAACCCTTCCCCGAAGCCTGACCCTCACCCGTCCCCTAATCCTAACCCGTACGCTGACACTAACCCGCGCCCTCACACTTCCGCTCCCCTTAAAGCGTTGTCATACCCTCACCTGGACCCTAAACCGTCCCCGTCCCCTAAACCTAACCCTAGCCCGAACTCTAACCCTAACCCTTCCCCGAAGCCTGACCCTCACCCGTCCCCTATTCCTAACCCGTACGCTCCCACTAACCCGCGCTCTCACACGTACGCTCCCCCTAAAGCGTTGTCGTACCCTCACCTGGACCCTAAACCGTCCCCGTCCCCTAACCCTAACCCTAGCCCGAACCCTAACCATAACCCTTCCCCGAAGCCTGACCCTCACCCGTCCCCTAATCCTAAACCGTACGCTGACACTAACCCGCGCCCTCACACGTACGCTCCCCCTAAAGCGTTGTCGTACCCTCACCTGGACCCTAAACCGTCCCCGTCCCCTAACCCTAACCCTAGCCCGAACCCTAACCCTAACCCTTCCCCGAAGCCTGACCCTCACCCGTCCCCTAATCCTAACCCGTACGCTGACACTAACCCGCGCCCTCACACGTACGCTCCCCCTAAAGCGTTGTCGTACCCTCACCTGGACCCTAAACCGTCCCCGTCCCCTAACCCTAACCCTAGCCCGAACCCTAACCCTAACCCTTCCCCGAAGCCTGACCCTCACCCGTCCCCTAATCCTAAGCCGTACGCTGACACTAACCCGCGCCCTCACACGTAAGCTCCCCCTAAAGCGTTGTCGTACCCTCACCTGCACCCTAAACCGTCCCCGTCCCCTAACCCTAACCCTAGCCCGAACCCTAACCCTAACCCTTCCCCGAAGCCTGACCCTCACCCGTCACATAAACCTAAACCGTACGCTGACACTAACCCGCGCCCGCACACGTACGCTCCCCCTAAAGCGTTGTCGTACCCTCACGTGGACCCTAAACCGTCCCCGTCCCCTAACCCTAACCCTAGCCCGAACCCTAAACCTAACCCTTCCCCGAAGCCTGACCCTCAACCGTCCCCTAATCCTAACCCGTACGCTGACACTAACCCACGCCCTCACACGTACGCTCCCCCTAATGCGTTGTCGTACCCTCACCTGGACCCTAAACCGTCCCCGTCCCCTAACCCTAACCCTAGCCCGAACCCTAACCCTAACCCTTCCCCGAAGCCTGACCCTCACCCGTCCCCTAATCCTAACCTGTACGCTGACACTAACCCGCGCCCTCACACGTCCGCTCCCCCTAAAGCGTTGTCGTATCCTCACCTGGACCCTAAACCGTCCCCGTCCCCTAACCCTAACCCTAGCCCGAACCCTAACCCTAACCCTTCCCCGAAGCCTGACCCTCACCCGTCCCCTAATCCTAAACCGTACGCTGACACTAACCCGCGCCCTCACACGTACGCTCCCCCTAAAGCGTTGTCGTACCCTCACCTGGACCCTAAACCGTCCCCGTCCCCGTCCCCTAACCCTAACCCTAACACTTCCCCGAAGCCTGACCCTCACCCGTCCCCTAATCCTAACCCGTACGCTGACACTAACCCGCGCCCTCACACGTACGCTCCCCCTAAAGCGTTGTCATACCCTCACCTGGACCCTAAACCGTCCCCGTCCCCTAACCCTAACCCTAGCCCGAACCCTAACCCTAACCCTTCCCCGAAGCCTGACCCTCACCCGTCCCCTAATCCTAAGCCGTACGCTGACACTAACCCGCGCCCTCACACGTAAGCTCCCCCTAAAACGTTGTCGTACCCTCACCTGCATCCTAAACCGTCCCCGTCCCCTAACCCTAACCCTAGCCCGAACCCTAACCCTAACCCTTCCCCGAAGCCTGACCCTCACCCGTCCCCTAATCCTAAGCCGTACGCTGACACTAAACTGCGCCCTCACACGTACACTCCCCCTAAAGCGTTGTCGTACCCTCACCTGGACCCTAAACCGTCCCCGTCCCCTAACCCTAACCCTAGCCCGAACCCTAACCCTAACACTTCCCCGAAGCCTGACCCTCACCCGTCCCCTAATCCTAACCCGTACGCTGACACTAACCCACGCCCTCACACGTACGCTCCCCCTAAAGCGTTGTCGTACCCTCACCTGGACCCTAAACCGTCCCCGTCCCCTAACCCTAACCCTAGCCCGAACCCTAACCCTAACCCTTCCCCGAAGCCTGACCCTCACCCGTCACATAAACCTAAACCGTACGCTGACACTAACCCGCGCCCGCACACGTACGCTCCCCCTAAAGCGTTGTCGTACCCTCACCTGGACCCTAAACCGTCCCCGTCCCCTAACCCTAACCCTAGCCCGAACCCTAAACCTAACCCTTCCCCGAAGCCTGACCCTCAACCGTCCCCTAATCCTAACCCGTACGCTGACACTAACCAACGCCCTCACACGTACGCTCCCCCTAAAGCGTTGTCGTACCCTCACCTGGACCCTAAACCTTCCCCGTCCCCTAACCCTAACCCTAGCCCGAACCCTAACCCTAACCCTTCCCCGAAGCCTGACCCTCACCCGTCCCCTAATCCTAACCTGTACGCTGACACTAACCCGCGCCCTCACACGTCCGCTCCCCCTAAAGCGTTGTCGTATCCTCACCTGGACCCTAAACCGTCCCCGTCCCCTAACCCTAACCCTAGCCCGAACCCTAACCCTAACCCTTCCCCGAAGCCTGACCCTCACCCGTCCCCTAATCCTAACCCGTACGCTGACACTAACCCGCGCCCTCACACGTACGCTCCCCCTAAAGCGTTGTCGTACCCTCACCTGGACCCTAAACCGTCCCCGTCCCCGTCCCCTAACCCTAACCCTAACCCTTCCCCGAAGCCTGACCCTCACCCGTCCCCTAATCCTAACCCGTACGCTGACACTAACCCGCGCCCTCACACTTCCGCTCCCCCTAAAGCGTTGTCATACCCTCACCTGGACCCTAAACCGTCCCCGTCCCCTAACCCTAACCCTAGCCCGAACCCTAACCCTAACCCTTCCCCGAAGCCTGACCCTCACCCGTCCCCTAATCCTAACCCATACGCTGACACTAACCCGCGCCCTCACACGTACGCTCCCCCTAAAGCGTTGTCGTACCCTCACCTGGACCCTAAACCGTCCCCGTCCCCTAACCCTAACCCTAGCCCGAACCCTAACCCTAACCCTTCCCCGAAGCCTGACCCTCACCCGTCCCCTAATCCTAAGCCGTACGCTGACACTAACCCGCGCCCTCACACGTAAGCTCCCCCTAAAGCGTTGTCGTACCCTCACCTGCACCCTAAACCGTCCCCGTCCCCTAACCCTAACCCTAGCCCGAACCCTAACCCTAACCCTTCCCCGAAGCCTGACCCTCACCCGTCACATAAACCTAAACCGTACGCTGACACTAACCCGCGCCCGCACACGTACGCTCCCCCTAAAGCGTTGTCGTACCCTCACGTGGACCCTAAACCGTCCCCGTCCCCGTCCCCTAACCCTAACCCTAACACTTCCCCGAAGCCTGACCCTCACCCGTCCCCTAATCCTAACCCGTACGCTGACACTAACCCACGCCCTCACACGTACGCTCCCCCTAAAGCGTTGTCGTACCCTCACCTGGACCCTAAACCGTCCCCGTCCCCTAACCCTAACCCTAGCCCGAACCCTAACCCTAACCCTTCCCCGAAGCCTGACCCTCACCCGTCACATAAACCTAAACCGTACGCTGACACTAACCCGCGCCCGCACACGTACGCTCCCCATAAAGCGTTGTCGTACCCTCACCTGGACCCTAAACCGTCCCCGTCCCCTAACCCTAACCCTAGCCCGAACCCTAAACCTAACCCTTCCCCGAAGCCTGACCCTCAACCGTCCCCTAATCCTAACCCGTACGCTGACACTAACCAACGCCCTCACACGTACGCTCCCCCTAAAGCGTTGTCGTACCCTCACCTGGACCCTAAACCTTCCGCGTCCCCTAACCCTAACCCTAGCCCGAACCCTAACCCTAACCCTTCCCCGAAGCCTGACCCTCACCCGTCCCCTAATCCTAACCTGTACGCTGACACTAACCCACGCCCTCACACGTCCGCTCCCCCTAAAGCGTTGTCGTATCCTCACCTGGACCCTAAACCGTCCCCGTCCCCTAACCCTAACCCTAGCCCGAACCCTAACCCTAACCCTTCCCCGAAGCCTGACCCTCACCCGTCCCCTAATCCTAACCCGTACGCTGACACTAACCCGCGCCCTCACACGTACGCTCCCCCTAAAGCGTTGTCGTACCCTCACCTGGACCCTAAACCGTCCCCGTCCCCGTCCCCTAACCCTAACCCTAACCCTTCCCCGAAGCCTGACCCTCACCCGTCCCCTAATCCTAACCCGTACGCTGACACTAACCCGCGCCCTCACACTTCCGCTCCCCCTAAAGCGTTGTCATACCCTCACCTGGACCCTAAACCGTCCCCGTCCCCTAACCCTAACCCTAGCCCGAACCCTAACCCTAACACTTCCACGAAGCCTGACCCTCACCCGTCCCCTAATCCTAACCCATACGCTGACACTAACCCACGCCCTCACACGTACGCTCCCCCTAAAGCGTTGTCGTACCCTCACCTGGACCCTAAACCGTCCCAGTCCCCTAACCCTAACCCTAGCCCGAACCTTAACCCTAACCCTTCCCCGAAGCCTGACCCTCACCCGTCCCCTAATCCTAACCCGTACGCTGACACTAACCCGCGCCCTCACACGTACGCTCCCCCTAAAGCATTGTCGTACCTTCACCTGGACCCTAAACCGTCCCCGTCCCCTAACCCTAACCCTAGCCAGAACCCTAACCCTAACCCTTCCCCGAAGCCTGACCCTCACCCGTCACCTAATCCTAACCCGTACGCTGACACTAACCCGCGCCCTCGCACGTACGCTCCCCCTAAAGCGTTGTCGTACCCTCACCTGGACCCTAAACCGTCCCCGTCCCCTAACCCTAACCCTAGCCTGAACCCTAACCCTAACCCTTCCCCGAAGCCTGACCCTCACCCGTCCCCTAATCCTAACCCGTACGCTGACACTAACCCGCGCCCTCACACGTACGCTCCCCCTAAAGCGTTGTCGTACCCTCACCTGGACCCTAAACCGTCCCCGTCCCCTAACCCTAACCCTAGCCCGAACCCTAACCCTTCCCCGAAGCCTGACCCTCACCCGTCCCCTAATCCTAACCCGTACGCTGACACTAACCCGCGCCCTCGCATGTACGCTCCCCCTAAAGCGTTGTCGTACCCTCACCTGGACCCTAAACCGTCCCCGTCCCCTAACCCTAACCCTAGCCTGAACCCTAACCCTAACCCTTCCCCGAAGCCTGACCCTCACCCGTCCCCTAATCCTAACCCGTACGCTGACACTAACCCGCGCCCTCGCACGTACGCTCCCCCTAAAGCGTTGTCGTACCCTCACCTGGACCCTAAACCGTCCCCGTCCCCTAACCCTAACCCTAGCCCGAACCCTAACCCTTCCCCGAAGCCTGACCCTCACCCGTCCCCTAATCCTAACCCGTACGCTGACACTAACCCGCGCCCTCACACTTCCGCTCCCCTTAAAGCGTTGTCATACCCTCACCTGGACCCTAAACCGTCCCCGTCCCCTAAACCTAACCCTAGCCCGAACTCTAACCCTAACCCTTCCCCGAAGCCTGACCCTCACCCGTCCCCTATTCCTAACCCGTACGCTGACACTAACCCGCGCTCTCACACGTACGCTCCCCCTAAAGCGTTGGCGTACCCTCACCTGGACCCTAAACCGTCCCCGTCCCCTAACCCTAACCCTAGCCCGAACCCTAACCATAACCCTTCCCCGAAGCCTGACCCTCACCCGTCCCCTAATCCTAAACCGTACGCTGACACTAACCCGCGCCCTCACACGTACGCTCCCCCTAAAGCGTTGTCGTACCCTCACCTGGACCCTAAACCGTCCCCGTCCCCTAACCCTAACCCTAGCCCGAACCCTAACCCTAACCCTTCCCCGAAGCCTGACCCTCACCCGTCCCCTAATCCTAACCCGTACGCTGACACTAACCCGCGCCCTCACACGTACGCTCCCCCTAAAGCGTTGTCGTACCCTCACCTGGACCCTAAACCGTCCCCGTCCCCTAACCCTAACCCTAGCCCGAACCCTAACCCTAACCCTTCCCCGAAGCCTGACCCTCACCCGTCCCCTAATCCTAAGCCGTACGCTGACACTAACCCGCGCCCTCACACGTAAGCTCCCCCTAAAGCGTTGTCGTACCCTCACCTGCACCCTAAACCGACCCCGTCCCCTAACCCTAACCCTAGCCCGAACCCTAACCCTAACCCTTCCCCGAAGCCTGACCCTCACCCGTCCCCTAATCCTAACCCGTACGCTGACACTAAACTGCGCCCTCACACGTACACTCCCCCTAAAGCGTTGTCGTACCCTCACCTGGACCCTAAACCGTCCCCGTCCCCTAACCCTAACCCTAGCCCGAACCCTAACCCTAACCCTTCCCCGAAGCCTGACCCTCACCCGTCCCCTAATCCTAACCCGTACGCTGACACTAACCCACGCCCTCACACGTACGCTCCCCCTAAAGCGTTGTCGTACCCTCACCTGGACCCTAAACCGTCCCCGTCCCCTAACACTAACCCTAGCCCGAACCCTAACCCTAACCCTTTCCCGAAGCCTGACCCTCACCCGTCACATAAACCTAAACCGTACGCTGACACTAACCCGCGCCCGCACACGTACGCTCCCCCTAAAGCGTTGTCGTACCCTCACCTGGACCCTAAACCGTCCCCGTCCCCTAACCCTAACCCTAGCCCGAACCCTAAACCTAACCCTTCCCCGAAGCCTGACCCTCAACCGTCCCCTAATCCTAACCCGTACGCTGACACTAACCCACGCCCTCACACGTACGCTCCCCCTAAAGCGTTGTCGTACCCTCACCTGGACCCTAAACCGTCCCCGTCCCCATCCCCTAACCCTAACCCTAACACTTCCCCGAAGACTGACCCTCACCCGTCCCCTAATCCTAACCCGTACGCTGACACTAACCCGCGCCCTCACACGTACGCTCCCCCTAAAGCGTTGTCGTACCCTCACCTGGACCCTAACCCGTCCCCGTCCCCTAACCCTAACCCTAGCCCGAACCCTAACCCTAACCCTTCCCCGAAGCCTGACCCTCACCCGCCCCCTAATCCTAACCCGTACGCTGACACTAACCCGCGCCCTCACACGTACGCTCCCCCTAAAGCGTTGACGTACCCTCACCTGGACCCTAAACCGTCCCCGTCCCCTAACCCTAACCCTAGCCCGAACCCTAACCCTTCCCCGAAGCCTGACCCTCACCCGTCCCCTAATCCTAACCCGTACGCTGACACTAACCCGCGCCCTCGCACGTACGCTCCCCCTAAAGCGTTGTCGTACCCTCACCTGGACCCTAAACCGTCCCCGTCCCCTAACCCTAACCCTAGCCTGAACCCTAACCCTAACCCTTCCCCGAAGCCTGACCCTCACCCGTCCCCTAATCCTAACCCGTACGCTGACACTAACCCGCGCCCTCGCACGTACGCTCCCCCTAAAGCGTTGTCGTACCCTCACCTGGACCCTAAACCGTCCCCGTCCCCTAACCCTAACCCTAGCCCGAACCCTAACCCTTCCCCGAAGCCTGACCCTCACCCGTCCCCTAATCCTAACCCGTACGCTGACACTAACCCGCGCCCTCACACTTCCGCTCCCCCTAAAGCGTTGTCATACCCTCACCTGGACCCTAAACCTTCCCCGTCCCCTAACCCTAACCCTAGCCCGAACCCTAACCCTAACCCTTCCCCGAAGCCTGACCCTCACCCGTCCCCTAATCCTAACCCATACGCTGACACTAACCCACGCCCTCACACGTACGCTCCCCCTAAAGCGTTGTCGTACCCTCACCTGGACCCTAAACCGTCCCAGTCCCCTAACCCTAACCCTAGCCCGAACCTTAACCCTAACCCTTCCCCGAAGCCTGACCCTCACCCGTCCCCTAATCCTAACCCGTACGCTGACACTAACCCGCGCTCTCACACGTACGCTCCCCCTAAAGCATTGTCGTACCCTCACCTGGACCCTAAACCGTCCCCGTCCCCTAACCCTAACCCTAGCCAGAACCCTAACCCTAACCCTTCCCCGAAGCCTGACCCTCACCCGTCCCCTAATCCTAACCCGTACGCTGACACTAACCCGCGCCCTCGCACGTACGCTCCCCCTAAAGCGTTGTCGTACCCTCACCTGGACCCTAAACCGTCCCCGTCCCCTAACCCTAACCCTAGCCTGAACCCTAACCCTAACCCTTCCCCGAAGCCTGACCCTCACCCGTCCCCTAATCCTAACCCGTACGCTGACACTAACCCGCGCCCTCGCACGTACGCTCCCCCTAAAGCGTTGTCGTACCCTCACCTGGACCCTAAACCGTCCCCGTCCCCTAACCCTAACCCTAGCCCGAACCCTAACCCTTCCCCGAAGCCTGACCCTCACCCGTCCCCTAATCCTAACCCGTACACTGACACTAACCCGCGCCCTCACACTTCCGCTCCCCTTAAAGCGTTGTCATACCCTCACCTGGACCCTAAACCGTCCCCGTCCCCTAAACCTAACCCTAGCCCGAACTCTAACCCTAACCCTTCCCCGAAGCCTGACCCTCACCCGTCCCCTATTCCTAACCCGTACGCAGACACTAACCCGCGCCCTCACACGTACGCTCCCCCTAAAGCGTTGTCGTACCATCACCTGGACCCTAAACCGTCCCCGTCCCCTAACCCTAACCCTAGCCCGAACCCTAACCCTAACCCTTCCCCGAAGCCTGACCCTCACCCGTCCCCGAATCCTAACCCTTACGCTGACACTAACACGCGCCCTCACACGTACGCTCCCCCTAAAGCGTTGTCGTACCCTCACCTGGACCCTAAACCGTCCCCGTCCCCTAACCCTAACCCTAGCCCGAACCCTAACCCTAACCCTTCCCCGAAGCCTGACCCTCACCCGTCCCCTAATCCTAATCCGTACGCTGAAACTAACCCACGCCCTCATACGTACGCTCCCCCTAAAGCTTTGTCGTACCCTCACCTGGACCCTAAACCGTCCCTGTCCCCTAACCCTAACCCTAGCCCGAACCCTAACCCTAAACCTTCCCCGAAGCCTGACCCTCACCCGTCCCCTAATCCTAACCCGTACGCTGACACTAACCCGCGCCCTCACACGTACGCTCCCCGTAAAGCGTTGTCGTACCCTCACCTGGACCCTAAACCTTCCCCGTCCCCTAACCCTAACCCTAGCCGGAACCCTAACCCTAACCCTTCCCCGAAGCCTGACCCTCACCCGTCCCCTAATCCTAACCCGTACGCTGACACTAACCCGCGCCCTCACACGTACGCTCCCCCTAAAGCGTTGTCGTACCCTCACCTGGACCCTAAACCGTCCCCGTCCCCTAACCCTAACCCTAGCCCGAACCCTAACCCTAACCCTTCCCCGAAGCCTGACCCTCACCCGTCCCCTAATCCTAACCCGTACGCTGACACTAACCCGCGCCCTCACACGTACGCTCCCCCTAAAGCGTTGTCGTACCATCACCTGGACCCTAAACCGTCCCCGTCCCCTAACCCTAACCCTAGCCCGAACCCTAACCCTAACCCTTCCCCGAAGCCTGACCCTCAACCGTCCCCTAATCCTAACACGTACGCTGACACTAACCCGCGCGCTCACACGTACGCTCCCCCGAAAGCGTTGTCGTACCCTCACCTGGACCCTAAACCGTCCCCATCCCCTAACCCTAACCCTAGCCCGAACCCTAACCCTAACCCTTCCCCGAAGCCTGACCCTCACCCGTCCCCTAATCCTAACCCGTACGCTGACACTAACCCGCGCCCTCACACGTACGCTTCCCCTACAGCGTTGTCGTACCCTCAACTGGACCCTAAACCGTCCCCGTCCCCTAACCCTAACCCTAGCCCGAACCCTAACCCTAACACTTCCCTGAAGCCTGACCCTCACCCGTCCCCTAATCCTAACCCGTACGCTGACACTAACCCGCGCCCTCACAGGTACACTCCCCGTACAGCGTTGTCGTACCCTCACCTGGACCCTAAACCGTCCCCGTCCCCTAACCCTAACCCTAGCCCGAACCCTAACCCTAACCCTTCCCCGAAGCCTGACCCTCACCCGTCCCCTAATCCTAACCCGTACTCTGACACTAACCCGCGCCCTCACACGTACGCTCCCCCTAAAGCGTTGTCGTACCCTCACCTGGACCCTAACCCATCCCCGTCCCCTAACCCTAACCCTAGCCCGAACCCTAACACTAACCCTTCCCCAAAGCCTAACACTCACCCATCCTCTAATCCTAACCCGCAAGCTGACACTAACCCGCGACCTCACACGTACGCTCCCCCTAAAGCGTTGTCGTACCCTCACCTGGACCCTAAACCGTCCCAGTCCCCTAACCCTAACCCTAGCCCGAACCTTAGCCCTAACCCTTCCCCGAAGCCTGACCCTCACACGTCCCCTAATCCTAACCCGTACGCTGACACTAACCCGCGCCCTCACACGTACGCTCCCCCTAAAGCATTGTCGTACCCTCACCTGGACCCTAAACCGTCCCCGTCCCCTAACCCTAACCCTAGCCAGAACCCTAACCCTAACCCTTCCCCGAAGCCTGACCCTCACCCGTCCCCTAATCCTAACCCGTACGCTGACACTAACCCGCGCCCTCACACGTACGCTCCCCCTAAAGCGTTGTCGTACCCTCACCTGGACCCTAAACCGTCCCCGTCCCCTAACCCTAACCCTAGCCCGAACCCTAACCCTAACCCTTCCCCGAAGCCTGACCCTCACCCGTCCGCTAATCCTAACCCGTACGCTGACACTAACCGGCGCCCTCACACGTACGCTCCCCCTAAAGCGTTGTCGTACCCTCACCTGGACCCTAAACCGTCCCCGTCCCCTAACCCTAACCCTAGCCCGAACCCTAACCCTAACCGTTCCCCGAAGCCTGACCCTCACCCGTCCCCTAATCCTAACCCGTACGCTGAAACCAACCCTCGCCCTCACACGTACGCTCCCCCTAAAGCGTTGTCATACCCTCACCTGGACCCGAAACCGTCCCCGTCCCCTAACCCTAACCCTAGCCCGAACCCTAACCCTTCCCCGAAGCCTGACCCTCACCCGTCCCCTAATCCTAACCCGTACGCTGACACTAACCCGCGCCCTCACACGTACGCTCCCCTTAAAGCGTTGTCATACCCTCACCTGGACCCTAAACCGTCCCCGTCCCCTAAACCTAACCCTAGCCCGAACTCTAACCCTAACACTTCCCCGAAGCCTGACCCTCACCCGTCCCCTATTCCTAACCCGTACGCAGACACTAACCCGCGCCCTCACACGTACGCTCCCCCTAAAGCGTTGTCGTACCATCACCTGGACCCTAAACCGTCCCCGTCCCCTAACCCTAACCCTAGCCCGAACCCTAACCCTAACCCTTCCCCGAAGCCTGACCCTCACCCGTCCCCTAATCCTAACCCTTACGCTGACACTAACACGCGCCCTCACACGTACGCTCCCCCTAAAGCGTTGTCGTACCCTCACCTGGACCCTAAACCGTCCCCGTCCCCTAACCCTAACCCTAGCCCGAACCCTAACCCTAACCCTTCCCCGAAGCCTGACCCTCACCCGTCCCCTAATCCTAATCTGTACGCTGACACTAACCCACGCCCTCACACGTACGCTCCCCCTAAAGCTTTGTCGTACCCTCACCTGGACCCTAAACCGTCCCCGTCCCCTAACCCTAACCCTAGCCCGAACCCTAACCCTAAACCTTCCCCGAAGCCTGACCCTCACCCGTCCCCTAATCCTAACCCGTACGCTGACACTAACCCGCGCCCTCACACGTACGCTCCCCCTAAAGCGTTGTCGTACCCTCACCTGGACCCTAAACCGTCCCCGTCCCCTAACCCTAACCCTAGCCCGAACCCTAACCCTAACCCTTCCCCGAAGCCTGACCCTCACCCGTCCCCTAATCCTAACCCGTACGCTGACACTAACCGGCGCCCTCACACGTACGCTCCCCCTAAAGCGTTGTCGTACCCTCACCTGGACCCTAAACCGTCCCCGTCCCCTAACCCTAACCCTAGCCCGAACCCTAACCCTAACCGTTCCCCGAAGCCTGACCCTCACCCGTCCCCTAATCCTAACCCGTACGTTGAAACCAACCCTCGCCCTCACACGTACGCTCCCCCTAAAGCGTTGTCATACCCTCACCTGGACCCGAAACCGTCCCCGTCCCCTAACCCTAACCCTAGCCCGAACCCTAACCCTTCCCCGAAGCCTGACCCTCACCCGTCCCCTAATCCTAACCCGTACGCTGACACTAACCCGCGCCCTCACACGTACGCTCCCCTTAAAGCGTTGTCATACCCTCACCTGGACCCTAAACCGTCCCCGTCCCCTAAACCTAACCCTAGCCCGAACTCTAACCCTAACACTTCCCCGAAGCCTGACCCTCACCCGTCCCCTATTCCTAACCCGTACGCAGACACTAACCCGCGCCCTCACACGTACGCTCCCCCTAAAGCGTTGTCGTACCATCACCTGGACCCTAAACCGTCCCCGTCCCCTAACCCTAACCCTAGCCCGAACCCTAACCCTAACCCTTCCCCGAAGCCTGACCCTCACCCGTCCCCTAATCCTAACCCTTACGCTGACACTAACACGCGCCCTCACACGTACGCTCCCCCTAAAGCGTTGTCGTACCCTCACCTGGACCCTAAACCGTCCCCGTCCCCTAACCCTAACCCTAGCCCGAACCCTAACCCTAACCCTTCCCCGAAGCCTGACCCTCACCCGTCCCCTAATCCTAATCCGTACGCTGACACTAACCCACGCCCTCACACGTACGCTCCCCCTAAAGCTTTGTCGTACCCTCACCTGGACCCTAAACCGTCCCCGTCCCCTAACCCTAACCCTAGCCCGAACCCTAACCCTAAACCTTCCCCGAAGCCTGACCCTCACCCGTCCCCTAATCCTAACCCGTACGCTGACACTAACCCGCGCCCTCACACGTACGCTCCCCGTAAAGCGTTGTCGTACCCTCACCTGGACCCTAAACCTTCCCCGTCCCCTAACCCTAACCCTAGCCGGAACCCTAACCCTAACCCTTCCCCGAAGCCTGACCCTCACCCGTCCCCTAATCCTTACCCGTACGCTGACACTAACCCGCGCCCTCACACGTACGCTCCCCGTAAAGCGTTGTCGTACCCTCACCTGGACCCTAAACCGTCCCCGTCCCCTAACCCTAACCCTAGCCCGAACCCTAACCCTAACCCTTCCCCGAAGCCTGACCCTCACCCGTCCCCTAATCCTAACCCGTACGCTGACACTAACCCGCGCCCTCACACGTACGCTCCCCCGAAAGCGTTGTCGTACCCTCACCTGGACCCTAAACCGTCCCCATCCCCTAACCCTAACCCTAGCCCGAACCCTAACCCTAACCCTTCCCCGAAGCCTGACCCTCACCCGTCCCCTAATCCTAACCCGTACGCTGACACTAACCCGCGCCCTCACACGTACGCTTCCCCTACAGCGTTGTCGTACCCTCAACTGGACCCTAAACCGTCCCCGTCCCCTAACCCTAACCCTAGCCCGAACCCTAACCCTAACACTTCCCTGAAGCCTGACCCTCACCCGTCCCCTAATCCTAACCCGTACGCTGACACTAACCCGCGCCCTCACAGGTACACTCCCCGTACAGCGTTGTCGTACCCTCACCTGGACCCTAAACCGTCCCCGTCCCCTAACCCTAACCCTAGCCCGAACCCTAACCCTAACCCTTCCCCGAAGCCTGACCCTCACCCGTCCCCTAATCCTAACCCGTACTCTGACACTAACCCGCGCCCTCACACATACGCTCCCCCTAAAGCGTTGTCGTACCCTCACCTGGACCCTAACCCATCCCCGTCCCCTAACCCTAACCCTAGCCCGAACCCTAACACTAACCCTTCCCCAAAGCCTAACACTCACCCATCCTCTAATCCTAACCCGCAAGCTGACACTAACCCGCGACCTCACACGTACGCTCCCCCTAAAGCGTTGTCGTACCCTCACCTGGACCCTAAACCGTCCCAGTCCCCTAACACTAACCCTAGCCCGAACCTTAGCCCTAACCCTTCCCCGAAGCCTGACCCTCACACGTCCCTTAATCCTAACCCGTACGCTGACACTAACCCGCGCCCTCACACGTACGCTCCCCCTAAAGCATTGTCGTACCCTCACCTGGACCCTAAACCGTCCCCGTCCCCTAACCCTAACCCTAGCCAGAACCCTAACCCTAACCCTTCCCCGAAGCCTGACCCTCACCCGTCCCCTAATCCTAACCCGTACGCTGACACTAACCCGCGCCCTCACACGTACGCTCCCCCTAAAGCGTTGTCGTACCCTCACCTGGACCCTAAACCGTCCCCGTCCCCTAACCCTAACCCTAGCCCGAACCCTAACCCTAACGCTTCCCCGAAGCCTGACCCTCACCCGTCCCCTAATCCTAACCCGTACGCTGACACTAACCGGCGCCCTCACACGTACGCTCCCCCTAAAGCGTTGTCGTACCCTCACCTGGACCCTAAACCGTCCCCGTCCCCTAACCCTAACCCTAGCCCGAACCCTAACCCTAACCGTTCCCCGAAGCCTGACCCTCACCCGTCCCCTAATCCTAACCCGTACGCTGAAACCAACCCTCGCCCTCACACGTACGCTCCCCCTAAAGCGTTGTCATACCCTCACCTGGACCCGAAACCGTCCCCGTCCCCTAACCCTAACCCTAGCCCGAACCCTAACCCTTCCCCGAAGCCTGACCCTCACCCGTCCCCTAATCCTAACCCGTACGCTGACACTAACCCGCGCCCTCACACGTACGCTTCCCTTAAAGCGTTGTCATACCCTCACCTGGACCCTAAACCGTCCCCGTCCCCTAAACCTAACCCTAGCCCGAACTCTAACCCTAACACTTCCCCGAAGCCTGACCCTCACCCGTCCCCTATTCCTAACCCATACGCAGACACTAACCCGCGCCCTCACACGTACGCTCCCCCTAAAGCGTTGTCGTACCATCACCTGGACCCTAAACCGTCCCCGTCCCCTAACCCTAACCCTAGCCCGAACCCTAACCCTAACCCTTCCCCGAAGCCTGACCCTCACCCGTCCCCTAATCCTAACCCTTACGCTGACACTAACACGCGCCCTCACACGTACGCTCCCCCTAAAGCGTTGTCGTACCCTCACCTGGACCCTAAACCGTCCCCGTCCCCTAACCCTAACCCTAGCCCGAACCCTAACCCTAACCCTTCCCCGAAGCCTGACCCTCACCCGTCCCCTAATCCTAATCTGTACGCTGACACTAACCCACGCCCTCACACGTACGCTCCCCCTAAAGCTTTGTCGTACCCTCACCTGGACCCTAAACCGTCCCCGTCCCCTAACCCTAACCCTAGCCCGAACCCTAACCCTAAACCTTCCCCGAAGCCTGACCCTCACCCGTCCCCTAATCCTAACCCGTACGCTGACACTAACCCGCGCCCTCACACGTACGCTCCCCCTAAAGCGTTGTCGTACCCTCACCTGGACCCTAAACCGTCCCCGTCCCCTAACCCTAACCCTAGCCCGAACCCTAACCCTAACCCTTCCCCGAAGCCTGACCCTCACCCGTCCCCTAATCCTAACCCGTACGCTGACACTAACCGGCGCCCTCACACGTACGCTCCCCCTAAAGCGTTGTCGTACCCTCACCTGGACCCTAAACCGTCCCCGTCCCCTAACCCTAACCGTACCCCGAACCCTAACCCTAACCGTTCCCCGAAGCCTGACCCTCACCCGTCCCCTAATCCTAACCCATACGTTGAAACCAACCCTCGCCCTCACACGTACGCTCCCCCTAAAGCGTTGTCATACCCTCACCTGGACCCGAAACCGTCCCCGTCCCCTAACCCTAACCCTAGCCCGAACCCTAACACTTCCCCGAAGCCTGACCCTCACCCGTCCCCTAATCCTAACCCGTACGCTGACACTAACCCGCGCCCTCACACGTACGCTCCCCTTAAAGCGTTGTCATACCCTCACCTGGACCCTAAACCGTCCCCGTCCCCTAAACCTAACCCTAGCCCGAACTCTAACCCTAACACTTCCCCGAAGCCTGACCCTCACCCGTCCCCTATTCCTAACCCGTACGCAGACACTAACCCGCGCCCTCACACGTACGCTCCCCCTAAAGCGTTGTCGTACCATCACCTGGACCCTAAACCGTCCCCGTCCCCTAACCCTAACCCTAGCCCGAACCCTAACCCTAACCCTTCCCCGAAGCCTGACCCTCACCCGTCCCCTAATCCTAACCCTTACGCTGACACTAACACGCGCCCTCACACGTACGCTCCCCCTAAAGCGTTGTCGTACCCTCACCTGGACCCTAAACCGTCCCCGTCCCCTAACCCTAACCCTAGCCCGAACCCTAACCCTAACCCTTCCCCGAAGCCTGACCCTCACCCGTCCCCTAATCCTAATCCGTACGCTGACACTAACCCACGCCCTCACACGTACGCTCCCCCTAAAGCTTTGTCGTACCCTCACCTGGACCCTAAACCGTCCCCGTCCCCTAACCCTAACCCTAGCCCGAACCCTAACCCTAAACCTTCCCCGAAGCCTGACCCTCACCCGTCCCCTAATCCTAACCCGTACGCTGACACTAACCCGCGCCCTCACACGTACGCTCCCCGTAAAGCGTTGTCGTACCCTCACCTGGACCCTAAACCTTCCCCGTCCCCTAACCCTAACCCTAGCCGGAACCCTAACCCTAACCCTTCCCCGAAGCCTGACCCTCACCCGTCCCCTAATCCTTACCCGTACGCTGACACTAACCCGCGCCCTCACACGTACGCTCCCCGTAAAGCGTTGTCGTACCCTCACCTGGACCCTAAACCGTCCCCGTCCCCTAACCCTAACCCTAGCCCGAACCCTAACCCTAACCCTTCCCCGAAGCCTGACCCTCACCCGTCCCCTAATCCTAACCCGTACGATGACACTAACCCGCGCCCTCACACGTACGCTCCCCCTAAAGCGTTGTCGTACCATCACCTGGACCCTAAACCGTCCCCGTCCCCTAACCCTAACCCTAGCCCGAACCCTAACCCTAACCCTTCCCCGAAGCCTGACCCTCAACCGTCCCCTAATCCTAACCCGTACGCTGACACTAACCCGCGCGCTCACATATACGCTCCTCCTAAAGCGTTGTCGTACCCTCACCTGGACCCTAAACCGTCCCCGTCCCCTAACCCTAACCCTAGCCCGAACCCTAACCCTTCCCCGAAGCCTGACCCTCACCCGTCCCCTAATCCTAACCCGTACGCTGACACTAACCCGCGCCCTCACACGTACGCTCCCCCTAAAGCATTGTCGTACCCTCACCTGGACCCTAAACCGTCCCCGTCCCCTAACCCTAACCCTAGCCAGAACCCTAACCCTAACCCTTCCCCGAAGCCTGACCCTCACACGTCCCCTAATCCTAACCCGTACACTGACACTAACCCGCGCCCTCACACGTACGCTCCCCCTAAAGCGTTGTCGTACCCTCACCTGGACCCTGAACCGTCCCCGTCCCCTAACCCTAACCCTAGCCCGTACCCTAAACCTAACCCTTCCCCGAAGCCTGACCCTCACCCGTCCCCTAATCCTAACCCGTACGCTGACACTAACCCGCGGCCTCACACGTACGCTCCCCCTAAAGCGTTGTCGTACCCTCACCTGGACCCTAAACCGTCCCCATCCCCTAACCCTAACCCTAGCCAGAACCCTAACCCTAACCCTTCCCCGAAGCCTGACCCTCACCCGTCCCCTAATCCTAACCCGTACGCTGACACTAACCCGCGCCCTCACACGTACGCTCCCCCGAAAGCGTTGTCATACCCTCACCTGGACCCTAAACCGTCCCCGTACCCTAACCCTAACCCTAGCCAGAACCCTAACCCTAACCCTTCCCCGAAGCCTGACCCTCACCCGTCCCCTAATCCTAACCCGTACGCTGACACTAACCCGCGCCCTCACACGTACGCTCCCCCTACAGCGTTGTCGTACCCTCAACTGGACCCTAAACCGTCCCCGTCCCCTAACCCTAACCCTAGCCCGAACCCTAACCCTAACCCTTCCCCGAAGCCTGACCCTCACCCGTCCCCTAATCCTAACCCGTACCCTGACACTAACCCGCGCCCTCACACGTACACTCCCCCTACAGCGTTGTCGTACCCTCACCTGGACCCTAACCCGTCCCTGTCCCCTAACCCTAACCCGAACCCTAACCCTTCCCCGAAGCCTGACCCTCACCTGTCCCCTAATCCTAACCCGTACGCTGACACTAACCCGCGCCCTCACACGTACGCTCCCCCTAAAGCGTTGTCGTACCCTCACCTGGACCCTAAACCGTCCCCGTCCCCTAACCCTAACCCTAGCCCGATCCCTAATCCTAACCCTTCCCCGAAGCCTGACACTCACCCGTCCCCTAATCCTAACCCGTACGCTGACACTAACCCGCGCCCTCACACGTACGCTCCCCCTAAAGTGTTGTCGTACCCTCACCTGGACCCTAACCCGTCCCCGTCCCCTAACCCTAACCCGAACCCTAACCCTAACCCTTCCCCGAAGCCTGACCCTCTCCCGTCCCATAATCCTAACCCGTACGCTGACACTAACCCGCGCCCTCACAC